>NC_138552.1:177215225-177455225 GCF_964273705.1 Natrix helvetica
AAGTAACTGAGTAAATAAACAAAGCAATAAAAGTGACATTGTCTTCTTTTCTCTTTGGCCTCATAGTCACACATCTCCCATTTGTCTAAGTAACAAGACACAGAACTGGAGCCAAGTGCATATTATTTACTTGCTTATTTACATTCTAAACTGTCCAACTACCACAGTTCTCTTGACAATCCCATGACAAATACATGCTATAAAAAAGAACAATATAATACAAAGAAAACAGAAAATACAGATTTAAAAAACCAACTAGACAGTCTACAAAAATTACAAGGTCTTCCCAGTGACAAGCCTATATTAAGTATGTCTAAAATTGTTTTCTAACCTGCTGAAGCAGAGATGGCAAGAAGCCCACAAAGATATACCAGGTAGCTTCCCTCAGGAAATCATTCCCCAACAGGGCCTTTTTTCTTGTGGCCGCCTATAATTCCTCTTTTGATGAGACCACATGGAGAAGAAATGAGATGAAAATGGTGGGTCAGGTAGCTAAATGCTGATGCTTGTGGGTCAGGAGAAAATTCTTCCCTAATTTGTTTTGCTGCCTATTGCAATAAGTGATTTGCTTCCTTTCTTCTTCATTTAATGTGCATGTCACATGCAGTGATGGACAAAATGACCATGGAGTTAAAAGAAAGAGAAGAATTGGATTTCTATAAAATATGGAATAGAATTTATGTAAGTGGCTAGAAAACAGAAGCCAAAACAGGAAATAGAAGTCTTTGTTTTTGTTTTTTCTAAATTAGTACTGAATAAAAATTAACCAAAATACTAATTACTATCAAACTTAAAGTATTGACCACAATGTAAATACAAAGGCGATAGGAACAATTAATATCATTATAATTTTTAGTACAACTGTTATTACATTATTACAGACGTTAAAACCGATAGGAAGGCAATCAAGAATCCAGAATTACAAAGGCTAAACACGTATGCCGATACAGAAAGCTGTATAACTATTTTGTATATTGTTATGTTTGCCTTGTTTTTTTCTGTTTTTTTAGTTGCATTTTTTTCCTGTTTTTAAAGGTAAAAATGTTTAATAAAAACTATATTTTTTTAAAAAATAATTTGCATGTCACATGTCACTATCTTTGCACTAGGCTTTGTAGGTGTCTGGACTAAAACCAGACAGCTACCAAAACAATGACACAAACTATCAGGCGTTTTTTCAGGCCTAGCAAACCTTTTAACATCGTGACACAAACAATGATTCTTCAAAGTTCAGTTCTTTATTGTTTCACATCTATAGACAAAATCTTGCCAGACTGAAGACTGTATTATAAGCAAATACAATATACTCTGGGAACTCTTAGGGATGAGCTGTCTTCACTTTCTTTCTCTCACACATAAATTCTGAGCTGAGTTGCCTCTTAGTCCCCTGGACTGTACCCTCCCAGTGATCCATCTTCTCACTACATTCCATCGTAGTAGGTTTTACTTTTCTTACTCAATGTGAATAATGAACACAAGGCAAGGATGAAGTGGGGACTTCCGGTTCCGGCGGCTACGGCGACAGGCAAGCCTTTGCCTGCTCCCGCTCTCCCGGTGGGCTTCCCCCGCTTCTGGGGGGGCACAGGACGCCCCGGAGAGGCGTCCTGCCGAGGGAACGGCTTGCGGAAGGTCCTGGCGTCGGCGGCGGCTGGCGGGGGCTTCTCCGCTTCGTTCTAGGCACCGGGGAGCAGTATCGGAGGGCGCCCGTGTGCGCGCGTCTCGCCCCATGCCGATCGGAGAATATACTTCTGAATGAAGCAGCGGCGGTGTGGTGAGAGGCTTCCCTTCTCCATTCCCTCTCTTTTGAATTAATAGACTTTTCAGCCTTTTTTTAAACAAAGTTTCTTTCGGACTTTTGCTGGAGGTGCGGCTAGAGGGAGGGGGATTTCCCCCCCCCCTTGGACAAGCGGCTTGAAAAGATTTTGCTTTCGCCCCCAGGGGAAGGAGGGAGGGGGAGAGCCAACTAATGATGCCTCACCCCTATAAAAGTGACTTTCCTTGGACTTAGATCCAGAACTTATGGGTGAACTGAGAATTTTTTGAACTTTCAAAAGTTTGCTATGCCTCTGAGCCCAAAACTGGCAGGGCAAGATGGCACACTTCCGTTGTCTTTGTGAACTGTGAAATCTGACTCCACCTTCAAAATTCAGGCTTCCGGTCTTTGTCTCCGAGCCACCCAGAGGAATCTCTTGTGGATTGTGATTCCTTGAACCCTTTGGAGAAAAAAAACTTTCACCTATTGCTAGAGTTACTAAAGAAATTCCCATCTGTCTGGATTCTCTATCTCCTGGACTCGTCTGTCTGCTCTTCTTCTCCAGCTGCCCAGTCTCTACAGTGACTGATTCCTTTGCTTTTCAAACCATGTCTCCAAAAAGACCACCTCCTGGAAAACCTGGTTTTGCTACTTCTGCTCCAACATCTGCAACATCTAGCCCAGCCACACAGTCAAAGATAACAGAATTGATGCAACCCAAGACTACAGAGATAGACTTTCAACAAATGCTCCAACAAATTTTACAGGGCCAAGAGGAAATTAAGAAACAGCTAAGGGAAATGAAAGATGAAATCAAAGAAAATCAAGTGCAAATCTATAAGAACTCACAGAGACTGGACTTTGTGGAGGGTGGGGTGGCGGAGGCGAGAGGGGGGGTTGAGGCCTTGCAGAGGGGAAACAAAGAACTTGATACCCAACAAATGAAAACAGATTTTGAGAGAATGTCCTTCTATCTTAGATTCCAAAATGTAATAGAAACAGATGGGGAAAATATAAGGGACATAATGACTAATATTTTAGCTGAATACATACACAAAGATAAACAACAGATGGAATGGGAGATAGATCTGGCTTATAGAGTGAACTCAGTATATGCCAGAACACACAATGTGCCCAGGGAGGTTCATATTAGATTCCTTAGGAAAAGCACAAGAGATGAAATTCTGGGTATGCAAAGGGGGCAAACACTCACATACCATGATAGGGAGATAACCATTCTAAAACAGATTCCCCCCCCCAAAAAAAAAAAAAAATTAGGGAGAAAAGGAAAAATTATTCGCAATTGGCGAATAAATTATACCAGAAGGGGGTGTGGTTTAGATGGTTGATGCCTGAAGGTATGCTGATATTCTGGGAGGAGAAAAGAATTAGAATTAACACACCCATAGAGGCACAGGCCTTTATGGAAAAAAACAAAGCGAACCTAGAAAAAACAGAAGATACCACAATGGTCACACAGGACACGGGAGGGGCCGGAGCTCTGCCAGCAGGGGGAGAAGGGGCAATACCAAGAAAGCTCAGATCACAAAAATGAATAAGAAAGCCACAATGTTATAAACAAACCGAAAGTAATAATGAAATTATATCTAGATTATATATTATAACAATATAAGCTGACTGAAAAAAAATTTTTTTTTCTAGAATTAATATGCTGATTTTTTATGACTATGGACTAATGCTTGATATATGGATGTAACCTATGAGATTGGAGGGAGGGGGCGTCTGTCACACTTGCTACTGCCAAAATCTGTAACCATTCCATTTACCCTTTTCCCTATAAATGTTTTAAAAAAACCAATAAAACTTTTTTCAAAAAAAAAAAAAAAAAAAGGCAAGGATGAAGTGGAACATTGGTTAGAGGATGGTTTTTTATTCCCATATTGCTCACTTAAAGGAAGTGGAGTTCAATTCTGCTTTTTCTTTCCATTGCTGAAGGGAAGAACATTCTTGATTCCCCATCCCCATTAATGAGGAAACAATGGACTGCCAAACATTTGCCCATTGGCTTTCATTTGGAAAGTTGAAGATGAAGGGGAAAAATAGTTCTTGCTAATATTGAAGATGAAAGGCAAAGGTGTGGAGTTTAGAAATGCTGGTTAATTTCCTAGAATATATTACAGGAATGTAATATATTTTTGGCTCTTGATAGTTTCTGAACTCCTTTGTTTGCTCAAACACTTATTTGTGGGAGTCAGTTTGGTCTAATTGTTAAGGCACCAGGCTAGAAACCAGGAGATTGTGAGTTCTAGACCTTTAGACCTGAACACCAGCTAAGTGACTCTTCGCCAGCCAGTCTCTCTCAGTGCAACTTATCTCTTAGGATTGTTGTTGTGTAGAAAATAGGAGAAGGAAGATGTATTAGATATATTTGCCACCTTGACTATAGATTCTCAGTCATCCAAGTCATGGTTGTCCCAAAGGTGCTTTTTCAAGAAGCAACTGGAGAAAAACTGGTTTTTCTCAGAAAACATTTCACTTCTCATCCCAGAAGCATCTTCAGAGCTTTGGGTTTGCCATCCTGAGTTATTTATAAAAAATATAAAGATGGGATATTAAAAAAAAACATTAAGTACACAGGAAAGAAGGCCTGGTTGATAGATAGCAATGCACTTTGCATGAATTACAAGTGTGGCTTTGTTGATGTGGTTTTCCTTGAAAGTTTCTATTTTTCCTTTTGCCAAAGGCTGAGTTTGCCAAAAACAGTAGAGATTGAGCATCGCATTTCCTCCCAACACTTCTGCCTCTTAGTGAATATCACCATTTATGGTTACTGAGAAATCTAGCGGAAGCAGCTTCTCCTTCCCTTGAAAGGTAAACATCCAATTCAGTAACATACTGTGGAATTCTATGTACACGATAAGATAGATGGCATAAAACAGGGAAACTGGACTTCCATTAATAATTTTAATCATATAATTAGCACAAAAATAATTTAGATGAATTCTTATAGAATTTAATGGAAAAATATTGAGACTTCTGCTCTCCCCTAATTTTTCTGGACTAAATATTCTTTTGATGGTCTTAAAACCATTTATAACGGTTCATAAATATAAAAAAAGAAATAAAATTACCATCTACAGCAGTAAAATAAATATTGAATAAATCAGACCTTTCATATTTTTGCAGCCCTTTAAGGATAATGGGGGAAAGAAAGAAATGACCAAAGAGGAAATTTTCAAATGATTTGTAATAAATTTCAAAGGTATTTTATAATGTAATGTATAACCTATAGAGGTTGTCAGACATTTACTGTCTGAAACACCTTTTGTGATGGTCTCAATTCGTACATTAATTCCTGGCAGAGATATGTCAGTTCACATATCTGGAAATTTTTTTTTAAACAAAGTTTTATTGGTTTTTATGAAAAATAACAGGGAAAAAGGTAGTGGAATGGTTACAAATTTTGGCAGTTGCGATGTGTGGTAGGTGCCCCCTCCCTCCATACTCATAATATACATTTACACACAATTCATTACTAAATAGTAATATATAGTCAGCATATGAGTTCAATTAATAATTTCAATCAATTTGTGTCAGGCAGATTTTCTTATTCATTTTTGTGATCTGAGTTTTCTCGGTATTGCCCCATCTCCCCCCGCCACCAGAGCTCCGGCCCCTCCTGTGTCCTGTATGTCTGTTGTAGGATCATCTGGTTTTTCTAGGAGTGCTTTATTTTTTTCCATAAAGGCCTGCGCCTCTATGGGTGTATTAATTCTAACTCTTGTGTCCTCCCAGAATATTAGCATACCTTCAGGCATCAGCCATCTGAGCCACACCCCCTTCTGGTATAGTTTCTTCGCTAATTGCGAATAGCTTTTTCTTTTCTCCCTCACTTTCTTGGGGATCTGTTTCAGAATGGTTATTTCCCTCTCTTGGTATCTTAAAGCTTGCCCCCTTTGTGCACTCAGAATTTCATCTCTTGTACTTTTTCTAAGGAATTTAATGTGTACCTCCCTGGGTACGTTGTGTGTTCTAGCATAGGCTGAGTTCACTCTATAAACCAGATCTAGTTCCCACCCCATCTGTTGTTTCTCTTTCTGAATGTATTCAGCCAAAATACTTGTCATAATGTCCCTTATATCTTCATCATCTGTCTCCACCACATTTTGAAATCTAAGGTAAAAAGACATTCTCTCAAATTCTATTTTCATCTGTTGGGTGTCAAGTTCTTTGTTCCCCTTCTGCACCCCTTCAATCCCCTCCCTCATCTCAGCCGTCCCACCCTCCAAAAGATCCAGTCTCTGTGAGTTTTTATTAATTTGGGCCTGGTTCTCTTTAATTTCTTCTTTCATCTCTTTTAATTGTCTTTTTATTTCCTCTTGTCCCTGTAGAAGTTGCTGAAACATTTGTTGGAATTCAGTCTCTGTAGTTTTAGGTTGCATCAAAGCTGTAATCGTTGATTGTGTACTTGGACTGGATGTTGTAAATGTTGGGGCAGAGGCAGCAAAGCCAGGCTTCCCAGGGGGTGGTTTTTTATGAGACATTGTTTGTGGAATAAAGAGTTCAGTCAGTACAGAGAGTGATCAGTCAGATAGGCAGAACAGCCAGGAGAGTCCAGGGGATTAAAGGTCCAAGCAGAAGGTGGTTTTTCTAGTTCCACGGCAGTAAGATAAAGCTTTTCACACCAGGGAGTCCAACAAGTAGCAATCAACAAGAGATTTATCTGAGTAGCACGGAGACAAAGACCAGAAGCGTGAAGTTATAAAGGTGGACTCAATTTTCGCAGTTCATAAAGACAACGGAAGTGTGCCATCTTGCCCTGGAAGCTTTGGGTTTAGAGGCATAACAAAGTTTTCAAAGTTTCCAAAATTTCCAGATCATCATTGCAATGTAGAATTAAATCCAGCATTCGCACATATCTGGAAATTTTACATCTTTATTTCAAAGTTAAAAGCTTACATCTTTGTATCGTTCTTACAATAATAAAAGGAGAAAATCCATGAATGCAGAAACACATTGTGTACATTGGGTGCACCTATATTTGTGGGTCAGGTGTTCATAAAACATATCAAATGTTTCAGTGACAAATTCTGGAAGCATCCCAGATGAAATAAACATCTAGGAAGAGAATAAGATTTTGAAATCACATATGGAATATTTCCAAGAATCCTTTGCTAGCTAGTATGGTGTCATGGTTAGAAATGCTGTGCTGGGTTGGTTTCTACTCAACCACGGAGCAGATTGGGTTGAGAGAAAACAACTGGCCCAAAGTTGCCTAATCAAAATACACTTAGCGTATCTTGTCCTTCAGATCCTTGGAAGGAAATGCAAGATAGTAATGTTTAAAAAATAAGAACAAACATGTTTAAGGCTGTGGATGTTTAAGGTATGTGCATTTATGCATTCCTTCTGTGAGGCTGCTTAATTTTTCAACCAGATTTAGAAAGAGAGAAAATGTGTGACTCAAGGTTTATTTTTATATAGAAAAAAATAAAACACAAAGAAAATGAATATTTTTATAGGTGGACAGAGCAGTTCTTGCTTGTCAGAACAGATGATAGAAATCAAAGCCAGATGGGGACTCACTTTCTCCACGCTTTGATAGTCTGCTGCATTTTCAAGCTTGGCAGTGATTCCCCTTAATAGCCTGTTTACATTCATGGGAACCAAAGAAGGAAGAAGAAGTCTTCGGTAAGAAAAGAAGCAGAGAGAAATCATCTATGCTCACTGAAACCAAGGGCAATTTTACAGTGAATAGAAGTCACATTTAATGTTATAACATTTCCCAGTGTTCTGTTTCAGACTTATTGAAACTTCTACCCAAGTGCATCTACCTTGACCCAAGATTGCAGCTCCTCTGGATTCTTCCATGAAGTCTACTGATTGCCTGATCATTGGGGGGGGGGGGGTGATTGCCCTGAGCAAAACCATACAAAATCCACTAGAACTGCAATCAGCACTCCATGTCTCCACAAAATTAATCTCCACACCCTCCTTATTAAAGCTGCTGTCACTAACCACCATCACATAAAACCTTCTGGATACATTTGAAAACCATGTCCTGATTTGATTTCTGTTCAGATTATTGACCACAAAATAGGCCAGATAAAAATGCCTTCCTAGTGTTCTGCCAGGACATACTTTGAGATGTCGCTTCCACCGCATTAACCTTCAAGCTATGCCTCAGATAATATTGAGGAAATAATTTATTTGGCATGAAGAAGGATCAAGAGGAATGGGATGCAAGCAAAATAGGTCTTTGCTTCTGAGACTGCACAGATAGAAGTACAAACAAAGGCATATATTATGGAAGTAAAACATGCATGACCATAAACAGGATGCTCGGAAAATGTTTCAATACAGAGAAGGAAATAAGAAAAGTATGTGTGATTCTCCCTTCATTGTTTAACATGTTTTATGGACATAATTGTTTAACATATTTACAGACAAAAGTATCAGGAATACTTGCGGCAACATTACAGATGTTGAGGTTATGAATATGCATATTTTTAATGCATTGAATACCACGTTGTTGCATGATGCAAGGCAGAGTATGTATGAACGTATCAAATACCACCCAGGTTGCAGGAAAAAAAGGATGCAGGGTGCTAGAAACACCTCTGTCCCTCTCACCCTTCTATACCTTTAAGGTCCCATCCTTCCAGATTAGCTCATCGGGCCCTTTTGGAAAGGATTTGGCTAAAGGGAAGCCACATGGTAACATTGGGAGAAGAGAGAAGTAAGAACACAGAAGGCTGAAGAAATGACTTAGACAAAGAGCCTCAGAAGCCAGTCAGGGATATTGCAACTGATACCAGAGGAAAGACAAAGAAAGCAGGAGGGAAAAAGCTGAGAAATAATGGTGGCAAAGTAGCGGTGGTGAAGACTCAATGACATAATCAATGAATGGTATCAGCAAGAGCAGAGTGCCACAGAAAGGAGTGGCAGAGTCATCACAAAATTGCATGGCAATGCTAAAGAGCTTAGGACACTAGACCTACAGAATGGTCCAGTCGCTAGCACTTTGAATCATAGTCAGATTTCTGGCTTTTAGTAGGATCCCCAGGTTACTAGCCATATCAGCCTCAGAAGGACCAGGATTGTGGCAGCTTCAAGACGATAACCCCAAGACACATAGTTTGGCTCAGTATGATAGCAGCAGCCAAAATTAACTGCCCTTCAATCACTTGGGCACATATATGAAGGTATGGGGTTATGTGTCACACAATTGACTTTGAGGGTCCAGATTGGTAGAATGGCAGAAGAAAATTATTAACATAATAAATTGTAGATCTGGCATTGTTTCATCTTATTTATCTTGCTGGCAATTCTACTTTTAAACCTTTGAACATTGCATAGTATAAGTATGTAAGACTCATTTATTTATTTTTTCTTTTAAACTGTAAGGTAATCCTCAATTTACAATTACAATCGAGCCCAGAATTTCTGTTGCTAAGAAAAACAATAGCTAAATGAGTATTGTTCCACATTATGACCTTCCTTGCCACAGTTGTTAGGGGAATCTCTGCAGTTGTTAGGTTAGTTGTTAAGTAAATCTGGCTTCCCCACTGATTTTGCTTGTCCGAAGGTCACAAAAGGCAGTCACACGAGCCCGGGTTCACTGCAATCATCATAAATATGAGTCAGTTTGCAAGCATTCAGATTTTAATGACTTGATACAGGGATGCTGCAAAAGACATAAGTGAGAAAAAGTGGTTATAATTTACTTTTTCAGTGCTGTTATAATTTTGAATGATCACTAAACAATTGGTTGTAAGGCAAGAGCTACCTGTATATAGAAATATACCTATATAACACTGTATAGCAATGATAGGTTTCTGCAATCCGGAGGTGGTATTCATCAGGTTCTGACCAGTTCTGGAGAACCGGTAGCGGAAATTTTGAGCAGTTCAGAGAACCAGTAAATACCACCTCTGAGTGATCCCATGCCCATCTATTCTGTGTCTCCTGAGTCCCAGCTGATTTGAAGGAAATGGGGATTTTGCAGTAACCTTCTCCTGAAGTGGGGAGGGAATGGAGATTTTACAGTTTCCTTCCCCTGCCATGCCCACCAAGCCACGCCCACAGAACCAGTAGTAAAAATACTTCAATCCCACCACTGCTCCAATCTGATTTGGCTAATCAATGAACGGACTACTTTTAAATTGGCAAGGGTTCCATTGCCCACATACACATGGAACACATAAAGTAGATTTAGTGTGCTGTCGAAAGTTTTTCTAAAGCAAATAAACTAATTATATTGAAATCAAAATTGGATTGGAATAGCTTTGCTAGAACTGCAGGAAATAATAATATTATGCACCTATTCATATAATCCTCCAGTATTGAGTTGCCATTTATCACAGATTTCATAGCACAAGAGATCTGAAGAAGTAGTAAGAACTTTATTAGTCATTGACTAATTCTGAAACAAATTCTGAAGGAGCAAATGAACAGTGTAAGACAGATCATCATAAAACCGATGTGATGAAAGTAGTGTATATTTTACAAAAAAGCAAAACAAAGCTTAGCAATGTTCTTAGAGATAAAAATCACAGTAATCAAAGAGTAATAACTATAAATAAAATGGATCTGGGTGGCCTCAAAATCTGATAATATAGAAAGTTATTAGCTAGCTGCAACCAGGCCTCTCTTTAATAAGTTGGATATGGCAAAATGTCAGCTAATGTGTTAGGAATCCTTTACTACATGGGCAAAGAATCTGTATGTCTGAACAAAGCCATTTTGAGTGCAGTCAGTTTTGCATTTTGGATAGCTGGAATATTCAATCATGATGGCTAGAAATTTCTTCTAAAACCACCTGGAAGAGGTTAGCTGGAAGCATTTCCAATTTAATGTTTACTAAAATAAAGTTAAAACGAAGTTTCAAAAAAAGTTATTTTGAAATAAATGAGAATTACCTACTAATCTGGTGTTAAGTCATTTAATCGCCCTCCCACACACCCATCTGTTCACAGAAAAAAAAAGATGAGGGATTTGATGGTGTAGGTTTGGTGCCCAAAGGCTTCACAAGAAACACAAATATTTATTTTGTATAAATATGAATCTACCAAAGTATACAACTATTGCTTCCTCTCCCTTTGCTTTAAAGTGAGGGAATAATTTTCACTATTTTCAGTTGTGCTTCAGATAGAAAAAAAATCTTTCTTTCTTTCTTTCTTTCTTTCTTTCTTTCTTTCTTTCTTTCTTTCTTTCTTTCTTTCTTTCTTTCTTCTCTACATAGTTTTACATGACTCCACTTTTACATGACTCAAAGTGCTTATAGTAAAACAAATGAAATACATAAATAGGTTAATTTATATTTTTATAATTAATCATTCATACAACCAAGAGACAGGCTCTATGCTCAGGGCCCTAAATCTGGGCAGATAGCCAAGTTTTCAAGGCCTTAAGAAAGGCCAGCAGGGATAGGGTCATTCTATTCTCAATGAAATTTTAGGGGCCAATCTAATCTCTATTCTCAATTTTCCAAGCCATATAAAGAATACATTTCTTATTCAGATCTGTAGGCTATTATGAGCTTAACAAATCCTTTTATTCATGGTTGATATTGAAATTTCAGGTCACCCTTAGGCTGGGAAGAGAAGTCCTTTCCCCCCCTCTCACCAAATATCATTAGCCAGTGGGAAAAACATCAATCCATCCATCTTTCTCCTTAACAAGTATTGGGGCTGGGGTGCTACTGAGCTGGTTCTTTCTGGTTTGGACAAACCAGTAGCGGAGACTGTGGGAGGCTCTGCCCGCCCGTCCCGATGTAATGCGCGAGCATTGCGCATGTGCAGAAGGTGGTGTGTTCAAGCCAGAGGTGGGTATTCATCAGGTTCTGACCAGTTTTGGAGAACCGGTAGTGGAAATTTTGAGTAGTTCGGAGAACCAGTAAATACCACCTCTGACTGGTCCCGCCCCCATCTATTCACTACCTCCCGAGTCCCAGCTGATCAGTAAGAAATGAGGATTTTACAGTATCCTTCCCCTGCCACGCCCACCAAACCACGCCCACCAAACCAAGCCCACCAAGCCATGCCACACCCACCAAGCCATGCCCACAGAACCGGGAGAAAATTTTTGAATCCCACCACTGGTTCAAGTGAAGCGCACGGGCACTCTCTCACATTTGCAAACTAGTAGGGAAGGGAAGGGAATTCAACTGCTGGTCAAAACAAGTTTGGACAGATGGCTAGAGTGACAGTGGCAATCATATATCAATCTTAAGGGTTTTGCAAAAGTGTTTTGTGTGAATACATTCAAAGGAGCAGATATCAGCTGAAGTTGGGCCCCTTTTGGGTATGGAAGTAGCATTGTTTCAGAATAGCACTATTCCAGAACAGCTATTCCAGAGCAGCTCTATCTTACAAGAACAGCATTTCAGAGATGCTAAGCATGTGCTTAAAAGTAGCCCCCATCCCTCCCAAATAGGTTGGCAGGCAAAGGATGATGGCTATAAAGCAAAGTTGAAAAGATTATCAGGTGGGATAGGAAAGGACTGCCAGCTAAAATTCAGTTGTAAAAAACTGCAGCCTAATTCCCCCCCCCAAAAAAAGGGGGGGGGTGGAATCAGACCAAGAAAACAGAATATTGACAATTTATAAAAAAGAGGAATGCATGCAAATCTAAATTTGTCCACAAATATGGAGCTTCCAGGTGTTCTTTAAGGGCAGCTCCATGTAGCGCATGTTGCAAAAGTCAAGACAGGAAGTGACTAGGGCATGAGTTACTGTGTATAGGGATTGTTGGTCCAGGAAAGGACATAACTGGCACACAACCTGCAGTTGCACAAAGGCCCCCTTGGCCATGGCTGCCACTTGCTCTTTGAACAGGAGTCATGAGTCCAGGAAAACTGCTAGATTACTCACAGGGTCTGTTTGAGGTAGTGCCACCCCATCCAAGATCAAAGGTGGCAATTCTCCCTGAGCCAATCAACCCCAAACCTACAGCCACTCGGTCTTGCAAGGGTTTAGTTTCAACCCATTGCTCTCCATCCAGCCCAAGATATGCAGGTCGTTCTATCTTGGTATATTTGTTTTTCTTTTCTTTTTTGGAATCAATGCTATTGAAGGTTAGCATAGGAATCAATGCTACCATAGTGGAATTTAGCTGAGGAGATGAAGAGCCTTATATCTTTCTTGTCTAATTTATTAGCCAAGCTTTGAAAAGGTGATCTTCAGGAATTATGTTTTCTCTTCCTACAGTTGAGAAACTGGAGATACTAACTTATCCCCTTTCCAGAGAGGTTTCCTTATCTCCCTTTGGGGAATAGCTGAAGCTGTGGATCGTATGCTGTTGTACTGTTGATTTTATGATGAAATGTGCCACCTCTATTTAATCCCTCTTTTGAGTAAACTCACTGGTAGACCAGGGAAATTCTATACCTCATTTCTGTAATAAGTGTAACAATGAAGTCACTCTTAAAGTTGCAAGTTCCATTTTAGAGCTTGTATCAATTGGAAACAGATAGTGAAAAAGGAATTATTGTTCAACCTAATTAGAAAAAAAAGGATGTAATTTGGCAAGTCTACTTTCAATGGACTTTTCCTATTACTCTAGTTATAACTTAATATGTTTTCCTGTTAGACTGTTGCAAAGTAGTTTTATAATGCAATGTTTAAAGTATTTAATCTTTGACACTTTAAAAATGTACCTTATGGCTCCTTTTAAATTTTTATTTGTACTTTATCTTGTTTCATTTTATTCCTAATTTAATTAGACATTCCATCTGAGCTCTGTAAATATTATTGCATATTCGTGTAGTTATTATAATAAAGACATTGTGTTCTCTTCTGCAGCCCATAGAAAAGGATGGGGCTACAGCTGTGTCAGTGCAGACACCTTCTTGAAAGTTTGCTCCTCATTCCACCCCCACCTCCCCCCATGAATATCCTTGTTTGTGAGGTTAAAAACAGGAAACAGGAACTTGGTCTGGTCTGTTGAGTAAAACCAAGAAATAAGCATGAACAGAACTTGAGCAACACAAAGGAGAATGTAAAATTAAAAAAAGCAATGCAAGGGCTTTTACAGGATTGGAAGAGATGAGAGAAAAATTTTTTTGGGGGGGGGGCGCTGAATGTTTACAATGATCTTTTACTTTGTTATAGCTTGCTATGTGGTCAGGCTGTGGGAATGTTTACAGGAATGGTTGATGAGAGGAGGCCTTGGCAGATAACTGTACGACCAAATATTATAAGGATTGATCTGTGCTACATCCAGAGGGAAGAGAGAAGATGCAAGAGAAGTTGGGGGGAGGAAGAAGGGCTGCTATTGAAAGAGATGAAAGAGCAATAGTGGGATAGGAGAAGCAGGATAAGAATGGAATGGAGAGTAGGATCATGAGGTAAGATTGTGAAGATAGAAGATCATTGTATTCCTGAATATTTCATTCCCTTCTTCAGTCTTCTCTTCATCTGTAGGTGAAGCAGACCACAACCTACTTCTTGGTAAGATAGAAAAATGTGAGACAGACAGCATTACTACCAGATGGATTCAAAACTAGCTGACTAATGTCATTCAATGCATAGTCCTCAATGGACCTACATCTATATGAAGGGGAAAATGCAGTGGGATACCCCAACGTTCTATTTTAGGTAATCTTCAACATCTTCATAAATGATTTAGATGTGGGGTTAGAAGAAGAACTCATCAAATTTGCAAATGACACAAAGCTGGGGAAAATAGCCAACACTTAAGAAGATAACATCAAGATCCCGAAGGACTTGAACACTGGGCCATATCCAATAATGTGCAATTCAATGGAGAGAAAAGTAAGGTTTTGCACTTAGCTAAGACAAACCAAACACACAGATATAGAATAGATGGTCCCTGTCTCAAAATTAGTAACTGTAAGAGAGATATAAGACTCCCACCCTGGACAACTACTTAAATATGAGCCAGCAGTGTGCTGCAACTGCAAAAAAAAAAAAAAAAAAAAAGCCAATGCAGTCCTAGGCTAGTATCACAGTCACATAAAGTGCTAGTACCACTTCATATTGCTTTGGTAAGACCACATTTGGAATACTGCATCCACTCTTGGTCACCATAATACAAAGAAAAATGTTTGAGACTCTAGAACTCGATTTCATTGAGGGCCGCATCAGGGTTGTGGTTGACCTCAGGGTATGGAGTGGGCATGGCCAAGGTGGGATGGCCAGCTCGATGTCACTCATGTCGGGGGTGCCTGTGGTGGCCCGAGCACTCTGTCAGAGATAACAGGCTCCCGAGCTCTGTTTTTGGCTGCAATGGCCTCCTGCAACCCTCTGCCAGTGAAAATGTAGCTCAGGAGGGTTTGGGTGGCCCTCCAAAGCTCTGTTTTCACTGACTGAGACACCTCAAGCCAGTACTTCACTGTTTCCAGGAGGCCCCATGGGCCAGATCTAAACACCCTGTGGAGCAGATTCCTGTTCTAGAAAGAGTGTAGAGAAGAGCAATAAAGGTGATTAAAAGGCTGTAGGCTAAATGTATGATAAACATTTGCAGGAACTGGATATGTCTAGTCCAACAAAGAGCAGAACTAGGGGTGACATGTAACATCTTCAAATATTTGAGAGACCACCACAGCACCTGAAGGCAGGAAAAGAAGCAATGGATGGAATTTATCAAGGATAGATCCAACCTAGAACTAAGGAGAAATTTCCGGACAATAAGAAAATCAGTGGAATGGCTTGTCTCCAGAACTTGTGGGTGCTCCATCAATGGAGGTTTTTAGGAAGAGATTGGATAGCCGTTTGTATGGAATGATATAGGGTCTCCTGCTTGATCAGGAAGTTGGAATAGAAGACCTCTAAGGTCCCTTCTAACTCTATTATTCTGTATTCTGCAGAGAGGGAGCTGCGGACAAGAGGTCCAGCTTATTTCCAAACAGTATTGGCATCATCTTCATCTGCTTTCTTTGCTTTTGCATTGCTTTTTCTGTATAAGTAGGCAGTGGCTGCTTTATTTTCGGCAACAAAACCATACATAGTAGTAACATCTAACCATCTAGTAGTGTCAATAAAATCCAACAGTGGATTCATTATATAATTCCATTCACTGTTCCTCCATTTCCATTAAGTTCAGTTAAAAACATCTTCTGCCTTCATGGCCTCTTAAGTAAATGTACCATAACAGTAATTTGATCAAGGTTGAAATGCTACATTATCTCCCTAATTTAAAAATAGAGAAACAAGTGCAAGGCCACACTAGCTTATAACCAGAGTGGAAGTGGGTTTTAGGTTAAAAGTTATGTTCTAATAGAATATAATATACATAGCTCAGAGTACCGATAATGTCACCTGGTTGGGTAATGAAATGTCCTCAGACAAATAACCAAGCTCAAATACCTCTAAAGAATCCACACAAAAGTTCTGCCTTGGACAACCTCGGACAATGCCTTAAGGGCTCAGATTGGGATTATTTGGTATCTGTAAAATGTACTTTTCCACAAGTTCATTCTTCTTACTGATATTCTGGACATGCTGTTCCCGATAAAACAGGCTTTGTTCAGAGCTTGGTACATCACAGATGAGGTCTAACTATTAGGATATTATCTGACACGGTACAGCAAAGACATTTTTCAGAACAACTGTAATACATTATGAAAATAAATGGGGAAAAAAGTCCTAGAAAGTGGGGAAACTAAGCTCACTGCAACTGTAATAATAGCAACACTATTTTAAATGGCACTTCTTGCAATTTCAGACAAAACCATGTAAGATTGACAAAAAGCAGCCCATGGATATATGTAGTGTGGGTGGGTGGGTGTGGGGAGGGAAGATAGTAGAATTCAAAACTTTTCAAGATTCAAAAGAAAGAGGTGGATTTGTATTTCCTAATGTTGAATCATATTACTGTGTTACATTACATTATAACATTAAACATAAAACACCACAAAACTGCACTAGCTCCTAATAGAATTCTGGGCACAATTCAAGGTCCTGGTACTTACTTTTAAAGACCTACATGGCATAGGACCAAGTTCTTTGAGGGACTACCTTTCCACAAGAACATATGTCCATTCCACATGCTCCTGTGGTGAAGGCGTGCTCCAGGTTCCTTCTTTTAGATCTCATCATCTCATGGGGCCTACGAATGTGCCTTTTGTGTGGTGACTCTATCCTCTGGAACTACGCCCTATATGCAACAGTCTTCTCACCTTTAGGAAACATATCTTCCACCAGACATTAGGGACCAATTGAATGAAAGTCCCCTTTGTGTTGTTTTGTTATGTGCTGGTCACCATTTTGTATTTTGCATTCATATTGTATTTTGTACATGGTGGGGTTCTTCTTTTTAATTTATTGTTTGTTTTAATCCTGTATGCCATGGAGAGTCATTGTCTGAATTAGGCAGCCCTATAAATCTTAAAAATAAATGCATAAAATAAAATAGCCTGGATAACAGAATGGATAAAATCCACAAATAGTAGAATGTCATTAAGGAATGGCTTAGAAAACTCCCAGAATTTTGATGTTGCACGGTTACTTGGTCTTTAGAGAGAGACGAGGTGGTGCAGTTGTTAGAGTGTAGTACTGCAGGCTATTTCAGCTGACTGCTAGCTGCAGTTCAGCAGTTCAAATCTCACTGGCTCAAGGTTGACTCATTCTTTCATCCTTCCGAGGTGGGTAAAATGAGGACCCAGATTGTTGGGGAAAATATGCTGACACAATATGTGTAAACCACTTAGAGAGGGATGTAAAAGCACTATGAAGCAGTATATAAGTCTAAGTGCTATTGCTATTGTTATTAGTTCATGCCAATATGTCCAAAGACATCTTTCCTTCTATTACAAAGTTACCTCTCTGATTTTATTTTTTTTGATTAAAATTAAAATGACAAACATGTCTCTTTGAGAGCTGGGCAATAAATCCATTCATGCCAACAACCAATCAGTCCTTCGGGAGAGGGTGCGGCTAAGAAATAAATATTTATTATTATTATTATTAATCAAACACAAAAACAAATACATAAAATTCTCCAAGAAAAGAATTGTGAATGGTAATAGCCTAGTTTGTCCACAGAGATTCTCAGTGATCCAGGTCATGCTTGCCCCAAAGGTGCTTTTTCAAGAGGCAACTGGACTTTCTGTTTTTTTCTTTGAAGAAATTTTGCTTTTTATCCAAGAAGCTTCTTCAGCCCTGAAGAAGCTTTTTGGATGAGAAGCAAAATGTCTTCGAAGAAAAAACAGAAAGTCCAATTGTCTCCTGAAAAAGCATCTTTGGAACAAAAGTCTAGTTCTTTGTTCAGGAGTTCAGATGAAAGAAATAAACTGAAATGGCGGGAAGCACCTTGGAATACTTAGCTAAATATAGAGTAACTTTACCAGTTTATCTTTAATTAAACGACTGTTGATTGATTAGCCAGGCTCAACATGGCAAATATTTTCAGACAATTCTCATAACATGGTACCAAATTCAAAATTGGGTCTTTGGCTTAAAAATAATAATAATAGAGGAACTGTTGTCCTACACGGACATTCCTAAACCCCCGTAGTTTACATTGTAACAGTGTTTTTATTATCATTTCATTCATTAATGCAAAGATCATCAAAATAAAACTGCAACATTTCATGGTTTAATATCTTCCATCAAGATTACAAAAGGAAGATTAAGAAGATGGGAGCCTTGATGCCAAAATGCTGCCTTGAATATCCAAACATTAAAATGTGTTGCCAGTAAACATATCTAATTTCATATTGTAGGATCATTTGTACATATAATCATTTCCTCCTTTTTTCCTGACGATCTTAATGTACTAATGGAGATTAAAATAAATGTGTTGTTATTTATTTATACATTTATGCTTTTTATGGGAGTATTAATCATTATGTAGTAAAGTTGCAATTTATTATTTTTTTAATGGTTTTCAATATGATTATGGACTAGCACACTCAACTATTTGTTTCTAATTGCTTTTCCTCATATATATTTATGGTCTGCAGTTATCTGTAATCAGTCATAGTTATTAGTAATACTTTCTAAGAGGATTATTGTTTACATTTACCAACCGCCCAGAGTGGACAATAAAAAATGATTTTATTCTGTCTTCTAATGCAAAAGTTGGGTTTTTCTTATTTATTATTGTAACTAATTGTGTCCAAATATCATGAAAAAGCACCATAACATACATTTATTTCTTTGTTTCTTTTTCTAAACACAGTATCAAACATTCAACCATGAAAGCAAAGGCACCAGATAAATTTCAGGATGATATACTGTGTGTGTGTGTGTGTGTGTGTGTGTGTGTGTGTGTATGTGTTGATCTTGTTGTATTTGGGTCTTTTCCTGTGTAAGATTGAGACTGTCTTGGCAACGTTTCGGTGAGGTCTCACTCGCCATTCTCAGGCTGGTGCTTTCGGCTTAAAGCGTGGTCAGAGCTGCCGTCTTTCTATAAATCTTGGTAGGGTGTGTGTGGAGTGTTGGCTTTGTTTCAGTAAGTGGATTGATTGGATGTGTGGATGTATCATGATTGGTAGATTGGTGCTGATTGGTGCTGGCTGTGGGTCCATTGTTGTTTTGTGTTGTAATGGCCTGGGTGGTGGGTGGGGCTCATTTGTTGACTAGGGCTGGTTTTCAGATGTCTGGTAGGTGGGAGGTATCGTCACGTTTATTCATGTTGTGTGGATAACATAAATGAATCTGGACACCATCAGCTGGGTTCACATAACATGTTAATTTCTAAATTTGGATTGAGAAAACTCATAAAGATGTTCAAATCTCAGGAACAGAGTTGGCTCTTATGAGAGATTGTTAGAGCCATTAAAAACAAAGACAGAAGGATTGTTTTCAAATTGTTCTTCTTAGCTTATTCTCTACAAGCAAGTATATATTGAGTTTTTATGGCACCTATGTAAGAACCTTAACAAATACAGAAGTTAAGCAAGGGATAGGGATCATGCAGACCTGTGGTGGGATTCAAAAAAATTCACTACTACTTCACTTCTGTGGCATGGCTTGGTGGGTGTGGCTTGGTGGGTGTGGCAGGAGAAGGATACTGTAAAATCTCCATTCCAATCCCACTCCAGGGGAAGGTTACTGCAAAATCCCTATTTCCTCCCGATCAGCTGGGACTCAGGAGACACAGAATAAATGGGCATGGGACCAGTCAGAAGTGGTATTTACTGGTTCTCTGAACTATTCAAAATTTCCGCTACTGGTTCTCCAGAACTGGTCAGGACCCACTGAATATCACCTCTGATACAGACTCTGTCCTTGAGATACCTAAATAGCACAGAATGGGAAATCATACTTATATTACGGAATGTAAAAAGATACCAACACCTAATTTGCTGTATCCAGCTGCCCAATTCCAAATATTTGGTAGCGATAGACTGAGCCTGCAGAGAAGATTTTGAGGCAGTGAGAATATAATGCAGGAGAGGGCAGAAAATAGTATTAAATTAAAAGTCAGTACTGGTGTGACATTGCATTCCAGTCAGTGAAAAGTGGGAGATAATTTACAAAATAAATAAAACTAATGGGATTCATCTAGAAACAACCTAGTGGGTGCAACTATTCAATAATATGTAAGTTCTAATTTTCCCTATTTCTGTGTATTCAGGCAGTCCTCAACTTACAACCACAGTTGAGACCAGAATTTGGATTATAAATTGTGGTTGTAAGTGGAGCCACCACATGACCGGGCTCAAGTTTATGACAGTTTTTACAATGGTCATAAAGTGAGTGACTCTGGTCATTAAGTGAACTGAGTGGTTGTTAAGTGAACCACATGGTTGTATGTGAGATGTGCAAACCCATTTTATCTAAGTCATGTGACCATGGGATGGTGCAAAGAGTTTTAAATGCAGGCTGGTTGCCAAGCAGCCAAAATGTGATCACATGACATCAGGAGTGCTTCAGCAGTCATAACTTTTTTTGAGCCCCTCATTACTTTGAACAGTCATTAAGTGACCAGTTGTGAGTTGGGGACTACCTCTATCTATATCTATTCACGTGTGTGTTTGCGCGCGCGCGTGTGTGTGTGTGTATGTGTGCATGATCAGTTTTGTTTGTCGATCAGAAAGGTGGTTCGAATCCCCAGAACCGCATAACAGAGTGAGCTCCCGATACGTGTCCCAGCTTCTGCCAACCTAACAGCTCCAAAGCATATAAAAAAATGCAGGTATAAAATAGGAACCACCTTTGGTGGGAAGGTAACACTTGGGAAGGTAACACTTTCCGTGTGCCTTTGGCGTCTAGTCATGCCGGCCACATGACCAGGGAGATGTCTTCAGACAGTGCTGGCTCTTCGGCTTTGAAATGAAGATGAGCACCGCCCCCTAGAGTCGGGAACGACTAGCACATACGTGTGTAGGGAACCTTTACCTTATGTATGTATGTATCAATCACATAAAATTGCTATCAGCGCAGATATGCTGTTAGAAAACATTGCTTTGATTTACATGCACTGATTCTGCACTGTTTTCCGGGTGCGATTCAAGGTATTAATTATGACCTTTAAAGCACTCCATGGCTTAGGCCCAGGGTACCTGCGAGACCACCTACTGCCACCAGTAGCCTCCCACCATCCAGTACGATCCCACAGAGTTGGCCTCCTCAGGGTGCCGTCGGCCAGGCAGTGTCGGCTGGCGACCCCCAGGGGGAGAGCCTTCTCTGTGGGAGCGCCTTCCCTCTGGAATGAGTTGCCCCTGGAGCTTCGCATAATCCCTGACCTCCGGTCCTTCCGATGCGCCCTAAAAAGTTTGCTTTTCCAAGAAGCCGGCCTGGCCTGTTAATTTTAACTTATTTTAAATGTATTGTTTTTTAAAAAAAATTCGGTTTGTTTTTTTGGACATGGATTTAATCTTTTTTAACTTTTGAGATGTGTGTTTTTTAATGTTGTATGCCTCCCTGAGTCCTTTTGGAGAAGGGCGGCATATAAATCGAAATAAACCAAACCAAACCAAACCAAACCAAACCAAAGAATTCCTTCCTCTCAGAACATTCTAAAACTGAAATTTTCTTAGAGCCTTTCCCCTCTGCAAGATGCAGCTCATGATTTCTCAAGAACATTTTTCAGGCTCTGTCCAGAACCTCTTAATTGGAAATGCAAATGATTAATAGAGTAATTTTACAGAACATTTAGGTTGTTCTTCTTTCTATAACCTGCAAGGCATGTTTTATCTATTTTCTGCCCTTCCTCCACCCAAAGGCCACAGTGACATTTGTGCAAGGTTCTTGGCAGTTAAATGGCTCACATTTGCTTGCATTAGACACCACTTTGAAAGAATCTGACAAGACGACTTAGGCCCATGTGCAAGATCAGCTACGGTTCTTTTGTGTTTGCAGAGATTGAGAAGTAGATGGGTGCTGTTTGTCAAAAACATTGTCTTAGACTCCTTTGGTTGCACCTATGCCCATCTACCAGGGATAAAATTCAGCAGGTTCTGGAGAACCAGTAGCGGAAATTTTGAGTAGTTCAGAGAACTGGCAAATACCATCTCTGGCTGGACCCAGAGTGTGGTGGGAATGGAGATTTTGCAATATCCTTCCCCTGCCACACCCACCAAGCCACGCCCACAGAACCGGTAGTAAAGAAAAAATGAATTTCACCACTGCCATGTACTTTGGACATGTCACAAAATCCCACAATGAGACTCTTCTAAGAAGTTTCCTTTACTGTTCCTCATGATAGCCAGAAATCTTGCGAAACATAAACTGATTTGCACCATAAAACATATATTTTGGAAACTATTAAGGAGAAGCTTTTTTCACCCCTTTTCTCATATACAAATTAAACTACAGCAGGGTTGTCAAACTCGCAGTGCCATGTTGTCATCATGTGACATATCACAACTTACCCCCCCCCTTTCATTAAAATGGGGGTGGGCATGGGCAGTGCATAACTCATTCGACCCATGGCCATGAGTTTGACACCCTGAATTACAGTGTCTCTTGCTACTCTGGAACATACTTTCTCACTCCTGGGAACCTAGACAATGTTTCATCACAGGGCATCTGAAAAAGGTGTCATGTTGGATCCAGAAGATATGATAGGACATATTAGGACAAAGTACCAACCATCTTGAAAGAAGCAGTAGTATTCTCACTCCTGAAAAGTCATGATTAATTGGATCCGATTTGGAGAGTGATAGAGCTTCAAGTACAGAGGTCCCTTAAGGAAATGGATTGTATCTGAACTCTTTTCAGTGAGAATACAGATGTGAGCATGGAATGGAAATAGCATTGGACGCCCTGCAGTTTTCCGAGTTCAGACCCAGGTGGGGAAACTAAACCAACTGCTGAGAGGTGGCCATGATAAGCTTCTGCAGCATCTGAGCCCAGAGGGGAAGAGCAATGTTTTATGAGGGTATATTTCCCACCTGAATAGGCAGTACCAGCTGGCATCCATGGTGAAAAATGGTCAATTTTTGGTTGTTCCAGTATGGAACTCTGCAGAGCTTAACTCTCTGTCTCATGATTTTAATATTGGCTTGAAATTGCAGGGAGAGAGTAATACATCAGTATGGGTGAAAGAATAATTTGTAAGCTGATGATGTTAAATTATATATTGCTGTCCTAGTACTCAAGTGACAGATGGAAACCATGGGCAGGAGGGATTTTTATAGCTCTGGTTGGTACACTACTCACAGTCCTTCCTGAATTGAGCTGTCCTTGCAATGATTACTCATGTCTTTCTCACTTCATGGTTAGACTACTGAAATACATAGGACTGTCCTTGAAGATGAGCCAGTTGATTCAAGAGTTAGCAACCTGACTGCTAACAGGAGGAGGCAGGTTCAGCAGTGTGAGGTTACCTCAATGTCTATCAATAGGTTTCCAGATAATCAAAGTGCTGATTATCATTAGGATACTTTACAAACTCCTAGACTCTGCAGGGATGTCAAACTAGTGGTCCACAGGCCAGATGTGTCACACAAGACATGCCCACCCCAGCCTTGCAAATTGGAAAAAAAAGTCACAAAACATCACATGGCAGCAACATGATGCCACGAGTTTGACACCTGTGATGTCTTTCAAACAGTGGTTAATATACAAGACTTATACATACATACATACATACATACATACATATATACATGTGTTAGGAAAATACCAATCAATCAATCAATCAATCAATATTCAACTCTACATTGGGATCCACAATGGAGATAGAACACAAGGAGAGAGATACACGAGGAGAGAGAGACACCCTTACATGGCTTCCCTTATATATACAGCTTCTTAAAGTTGCAGTAAACCTGCTAACTCATCATTACACTGACATCACAGGTGTCAAACCCACGGCATCATGTTGCTGTCACGTGATGTTTTGTGAGTTTTTTTCCAATTTTCAAGGCTGGGATGGGCATGTCTTGTCTGGAAGAACATGTTTGAAAGACATCATACTCAGGTCACTCAACTTACTCAGTGATGAGATGTGGAGAGAGAGGGAAACCAATACCCAGAATCAGTTTGAAAGCTTATGTTTGAAGGCAGTAGTCACCTTACAATAAGAACATACAGTAAGTGGTAATAAGAAAGAAATGCTCAAGAAAATAGAAGGAAATGTAGTAGGCATCAGGCAAACCTAAAAATAGCAATACTAAAGTTTCAGATGTCTGTACATTTATGTTCAGAGTATGGGGCACAAAAAGAAAAACATGAAGTCCTGGTATCGAGGGTGAAGGAGGGCAAATATGACATTATTATTATTATTATTATTATTATTATTATTATTATTATTATTATTATTATTATTATTATTATTATTATTATTATTATTAATATTAAGGGGAAGAGAAACAGTAAGCCTACTGGTCACCCAACCAAGCAGAAGATAGAAAAGAAATCTTCACAAATCAAATGGTTAAGATGTCCAGGAAATTTACCACTATGCTAACGGAGGATAGGAAAACAACATCAAATGGAAGATCTACAAGTTCTTGCAAATGAATTCCTCTTCCAAAAGGTAAAGAGGGAAAGTAAGGAATTATCTACACTGACTTAATATTTACTAACAGTGAAGAAATGGTTGAGGAACGGAAGGTTGTAGCAACACCAGGAGAGAGTAACCAGAAGCCAACATACTAAGCAATTAATTGTATAATGCATCTTAAGTGTGGTAGATAGTATGACATCCAAGAAATAAAAGTCCCAAGATGCCCATTATGTCTGGAAGTTACCAGGACAAGGAAGATGGAATTTCAGAATCTCCTGACAGCATCTTTCAGGGTTTTTTTGTTATTGTTGTTGTTTTTGTTACAGCAGTATTTTGATTTTATTGCCAGTGGAAGCAGCAACATAAAGAGAGAAAAAAATTCAGCCACTGCAGATGGCATTGAAATTGGCAATCTGGACTCAGTGCGTGGATCCATTTTAACTAGACCAGGTGTAAGATCTATATCCTAGTTGCTCTGATAGTTATTATCTTCGCGAATAGTCAAAGTAGGGGATACAGCAGATAAAGGAATATTTCCCCTGAGAGCAATCAAAGGATTAGGAGAATATGGGCTGAGATTTAATCTGCATGGAAAATTCTCCATGCTGAGTCCTATTAGATGCTGCTGTGTGGGATTTGTTGATAATCATAAGGCAAAATTATAAGAAACTGCAGCAAGGAGATCCTTGCAAACAAAATAATATGCAAGTAATTGCAATTATTAAGCAAGGGCTTTACAAATGATTTTCCATCTGTCAGGGCCATTTGCAGTGTAGGAAAAAAGAATTATATAAGCATTGAATTCTGCACTTTCATTTCATCTGAAATTAAAAATGAATTACAGTCGTTCAGAGTTTGTAATAAATGTCATTGATCAGCATCTCACAGACCCCTCTTCCTCCATAGCCATCCAGCTTTTAAAAACACAATACTTTTGTTATATTGACCAATGCAAACAGTCCTTTCTCATAGATTTGTTGACAGATCTCAGTATTAAAACGAAACAATGACCAGGGTCAATGCACTTTGACAAGCCAATTAAATAACTTTCTTTCATAATTTATTAGATTTATTTCAAGGATATGTAATTGGAAGAAGAACTATGCAGTGAAATGGGCCAGATATCTAATTCAGACTTTTCATTATTAGACTCTGTCGTTTTATCACCACACCTAGCCTTCTGCAAAAAGAAAAATAAATGGAAAATTGGAAGACAAAAGAAGCAATTGCATTGAAACCTTAACAGATCAGTTTTCTCATTAATACTGTAAAATGTTGGAATAATGTTCTGCTTGATTATTCGGTGTTAGATGAGTCTTTGAGCATTACCATTTTAAGAAAGTTGAGTTCAAACTTAAATAAATCAGTTTTGAATTTTTAATCACGCTGTTTGTACATAAATCATTTTTTTTTTAAAAAAATTCTCCCTACATAAAACATTCATCACCAATAAAACTTGGAAGATTTATATTTTGTATATAAAAATGGCACCAGCCAAGCGACTTTTGATCAAATAAATCCAGCACTACAGACAGTATTTTGAACCTCATACATTCTATCACACCATACTTTTACATTTTTAATAATAATAATAATAATAATAATAATAATAATAATAATAATAATAATAATAATAATAATAATAATAATAATAAAAAATTTGAATTTATTAGCCGCTCCCTTTCCAGACAGGACTCGGGGCGGCGTACAATAAAACATATAAAACGTAAAACATATGTACAAACACATAAACATACACATATACAAAGACATACATGCACGGAGGAGGTAACAAATTACATCACATTTAGACAGTTAAAAATCACCATTAAAATACCCCATTAGTAGTAACACAATTTAAAAATTTAAAAAATTTAAAAGGACTGTCAGGAGGAATAAGAAAAAAATTTACGGTTGAGCCAGGCCAGATAATTGAAAGAGGTGGGTCTTCAGCTGTACACGGAAGGAGCGGAGATCGGAAATAATCCTGATGTCATGGGGGAGGTCATTCCACAGGGCTGGGCCCATCACAGAGAAGGCCCTGCTCCTGGGTGTCGCCCCCCGACACTGTTTAGCGGACGGCACCCGGAGAAGTCCCTCTCTGTGTGAGCGGATTGGTCGTAGGGATATATGGGGCAGGATGCGATCCTGCATGTAACTAGGTCCTGTGCCATGAAGCGCTTTAAAGATCATAATCAAAAGCTTGAAACGCACTCGGTAGACTACAGGAAGCCAGTGCAGCTCGCGCAGGAGAGGTGTTACAGGGGAGTATCTAGTCCTCCCCATAATCACCCGCGCGGCCGCGTTCTGGACCAACTGCAGTCTCCGAGTGCATCTCAGGGGAAGCCCCATGTAGAGAGCATTGCAGTAGTCCAGGCGAGACGTCACTAGCGCATGGGTGACTGTGCGTAGGGCATCCCGGTCCAATAAGGGGCGCAATTGGCACATCAGGCGAACCTGATGGAACGCCCCCCTTGCCACGGCTGTTACATGGTCATCCATGGACAGCCGGGCATCCAGGAGGACGCCCAAATTGCGCACCCGTTCCATGGGGGCCAGTTGCTCGCCCCCAATGGCCAGAGATGGAAGCAACTGGTTGAACCGGGAGGCCGGAAGCCACAGCCACTCCATCTTGGAAGGGTTGAGTTTTCGTCGGTTGCCATCCATCCAGACCCGTACGGCCTCCAAACACCGGGACATCATTTCAACGGCCTCGTTGGGGTGGTTCGGGGTGGAAATGTATAGCTGAGTATCATCAGCATACAGATGATATCCCACCCCAAAACCACGGATGATCTCGCCCAGCGGTTTCATGTATGTGTTGAACAGGAGAGGCGAGAGCACCGACCCCTGTGGCACCCCACATGTGAGGGGGCTCCGGGTCGATCTCTGCTCCCCTGCCAACACACGTTGCGTCCGGCCAGAGAGGTAGGAGCCAAACCACCGTAAAACGGTGCCCCTGACTCCCAGCCCCTCTAGCCGGTGCAACAGGATACCATGGTCGATGGTATCGAACGCCGCCGAGAGATCTAATAGGACCAGGATAGAGGAACAACCCCTATCTCTGGCCCTCCAGAGATCATCAACCAACGCGACCAAGACCGTCTCCATGCTGTGCCCGGGTCGGAAGCCGGACTGGCGCGGGTCTAGATAATCATTCTCCTCCAGGTGACGTGGGAACTGTTGTGCCACCACACTCTCTACAACCTTCGCTAAAAAAGGAAGGTTGGAGACTGGACGATAATTGACTAGATCCGTTGGGTCCAGGGAAGGCTTCTTGAGCAGGGGCCTCACAACCGCCTCTTTCAAGGCGGCCGGCAGAAACCCCTCACTCAACGAAGCGTTCACTAGGCCCAGGAGCCAGTCGCGCGTAACCTCCCAGGATGCCAGTACAAGCCAGGAGGGACACGGGTCCAATAAACATGTGGTAGGTCGCAGACGTCCACGCAACCTGTCCAAATCCTTGATGGCAACCGAGTCAAACTCCTCCCAGAGCGGTCCCTCAAGACTCGCCTCGGGCGTCTCAACTGGACCACTGAAAGGGGCCCATCCCATCCGGATTTGAGCGACTTTGTCCTGTAGATATTTCCCAAACTCCTCTGCTCTGCCCTGTAAAGGGGCTTCCCACGGTCTCTCAAACAAGAGGGAGCGAGTCACCCGAAACAGGGCGGCAGGGCGGTTATCTGCGGATGCAATAAGAGCGGCGCAATGTTGACGTTTGGCCGCTCTTAATGCCACAAGGTACGTCCTCAAATAGGCTCGTGCCTGTGCTCGGTCAAATTTGGAACGGGAGGATCTCCAACGACTCTCTAGGCGTCTCTTGTGGCGTTTCATCACCCTTAGCTCCTCGGTAAACCAAGGGGCCAGGGTGGTTCGTCGCCGCAGGAGAGGCCGCAAAGGCGCCACCCGGTCTAGGGCCCCGGTAGTCGCACTATTCCATGTGTCTACCAGGTCCTCCACTCGGGGGTGGGTCAGGTCCACAGGAGGTGGCCCAAGCTCCGTCTGGAACCTATCTGGTTCCATCAGGCGCTTGGGGCGGAACCATCTAATACCTTCCGGTTCCGCCTCCCCGCAGCGGGGGGGGGGTAGCACCGGGGAAGTCAAGCCGGAGAAGTGAGTGATCTGACCATGACAGGGGAATAATAGTTGGATCCCCTATTCCCAGATCACTCGTCCACTGGCCAGAGACAAAGACAAGGTCCAGTGTGTGGCCTCCCTCGTGAGTAGGGCCCTGAATTAATTGGGTCAGGTCCATGGCTGTCATGGAAGCCATGAACTCCCGAACCCCCTCAGACGCTTCTCCCATCGACGGCAGATTAAAATCCCCCATCACTAAAAGTTTGGGGGTCTCAACCGCCACCGATGAGATCAGCTCGAGGAGTTCAGGCAGGGCCGCTGATGTATAGCGAGGAGCCAGGTATACTATCAGCAGGCCCAACTGCCTCCCTGGGCCCCATCTCACGACAAGGGACTCACACCCGGATGTCTGTGGCACAGTGAACTCTCTCGGCTCCAAGTCTTCCCGGATAATCACTGCTACCCCACCGCCCCTTCCCTGGGCCCGAGGCTGGTGAAATGCTCGATAACCTGGCGGGCACATTTCCACGAGGGGTAAGCCTCCCTCGTGGCCCAACCAGGTCTCAGTTATTCCTGCGAGGTCCGGCTCCCCCTCCAAAATTAGATCGTGGATGAGGGGGGCCTTATTGACAATGGACCTCGCGTTGCATAACAGCAGTCTCAGGCCTTGGGTCTGTAGATCCTGACCACCTAGTATGCAGGGGTTGGTACAAACGACCGGGTATGACCAAAAACCCCGGTCTCCCAACCGACTACGCGCTCTTGATCTGTCCTCGCACCTGCCCCTCCCCACGACCGTTGGTATCAAAGAGCCCTGCACAGGAATGCTATCTTCCCTCTCCTCCCCCACTCCGCTCCCTCCTCCTTCGACCACACCTAGATGCCTGGCTCTCCCATCCCTCCTGACCTGTTCCCCCCCCCATCCCTGGAACCCCTTACAATTTTTAAAAAGCAATTAATTAAAAAACCCCTCAATGTGCGCTTCCTCCACCTCTCTGGGTTAATGAACCCGTCCTCAAGGTGGGCCCTCGAAAGGGCAGGAGGCCATAACTGCGAGAGGGGGGACTCTCGTAGCTGTAGCAGGTCTAGCCTCGTGTATAACATATTGGACAGGGCCAAGTTCATCAAGTGGGAGCTGTCGATGTTAATATGCATCAGCAGCCGCAATTCCCACTAAGGGGATAGTCCTGGCAAGGGGATAGTCCAGGCAAGGGGATAGGCTGATGAAGATAGTCCACATCTGGATGGAAATGATGGGCTGATGGAAATAAAATAGCCAGCTGGTGGATAAAAGACTGCAGCTAAGAGGTAGTTCGTAAAAGGCGGTAGGTTGTAATAGGCGGTAGGGTGGATAGCCCATAATAAGTAGGTGGTAAATGAGTGGGGGGGGTAGTAGTGAGCACAGCAAAGCACTGGGTCTGACCTTCTGCATGGGCCTCTGATGTTCCAAAGCCTCCGTTCCATGGCCTGCCATAGTTGTAAATAGTCCTCCGTCCATTTGGCCACCCATAGTCGTTGTTATTGGGCCCGGGAGGGCTGCATTGGCCTCCCTGCGGCCTCCCTGCAGCCCTTCCACCGATCTTTCCACTCTCTACTTCCTCCGGCGCCTCAGGCCTCACTCTCCTTCCCTTCTTCCCTTCGGCGCCTCGGGTCTCTCGGGCCTCCCTCGGGCCTCCCACTCCTTCCCACGGCCCTCTCGCCGGTCTAGAATCACAATCGCCGGCCAGTTTGGAGCTCAGCGTCCCCTAGATCGTAATTCTGGCCGCTCGGCTCTCCTGGGTTGCCACCATCTTTCTAAATGTCTCCAGCCAAAATCCGACCAGTCAAACAGACCACCGCCGCCGTCCTCCAACCTCCTCCAGCCTTCTCCGCCCCCTCCGCTCAGGTCTTTACCGCATCGCTGCTCCACTGGCGCTGGCGTTCCGCTGCTCTGCCGCTCCGACTCAAAAAACGCCAGCTGCCATTCCGGCTTAAAAACGCCAGCCGCCATGCCGCGCCAACTGGCGCGCTATCCTCCTCCTGCCCGGCTGCCTGGCTGACCTGACGGGCCAGCTTGGAGCCGGGCAGGGTGCCAGAATATTCGGCGCCAGAAATCCCCGACCCTCGAGGTGGAAATGAGGGTCGGCAGCATCCCGCCCGTCAAAGAGCCCTCCGCATTTAGCGGAGCTCAGAGGCAGTCCTCCATTCCCTCCGGAAGCTCCTCCTCCTCATTCCATAATGGGGCAGCAGAACACATAATACAATAATACAATACAATAGTAGAGTTGGAAGGGATCTTGGAGGTCTTCTAGTCCAACCCCCTGCCTAGGTGGGAAACTCTATACCATTTCAGACAGATGGCTATCCAATATCTTCTTAAAGACTTCCAGTGTTGGGGCATTCACAACTTCTGGGGGCAAGCTGTTCCACTGATTAATTGTTCTAACTGTCAGGAAGTTTCTCCTCAGTTCTAAGTTGCTCCTCTCCTTGATTAATTTCCACCCATTGCTCCTTGTTCTACCCTCAGGTGCCTTGGAGAAGAGTTTGACTCCCTCTTCTTTGTGGCAACCCCTGAGATATTGGAACACTGCTATCATGTCTCCCTTAGTCCTTCTTTCTCTTAAGCTAAACATACCCAGTTCCTGCAACCATTCTTCATATGTTTTAGTGTTCAGTCCCCTAATCATCTTTGTTGCTCTTCTCTGCACTCTTTCTAGAGTCTCCACATCTTTTTTACATTGTAGCAACCAGAACTGAATGCAGTATTCCAAGTGTGGCCTTACCAAGGCATTATAAAGTGGTATTAACACTTCACGTGATCTTGATTCTATCCCTCTATTTATGCAGCCTAGAACTGTGTTGGCTTTTTTGGCAGCTGCTGCACACTGCTGGCTCATATTTAAATGGTTGTCCACTAGGACTCCAAGATCCCTTTCACAGTTACTACTACTGAGCAAGGTATCATCTATACTGTACCTGTGCATTCCGTTTTTGTTGCCTAAATGTAGAACCTTACTCTTTTCACCATTGAATTTCATTTTATTAGATAGTGCCCAATGTTCAAGTTTGTCAAGATCCTTCTGTATCTTAAGCCTATCTTCTGGAGTGTTGGCTATTCCTGCCAGCTTGGTGTCATCTGCAAATTTGATGAGTTCCCCATTTATTCCCTCATCCAAATCATTGATGCAGATGTTGAATGACGTAAGCATATTCTATATTTTTGGTCTTTATAAAAAGATCTGCATCTGTCAGTTAAACAACAAAAATGTAAGTTAATTACATTAACAAGATATAGACACTTATTTACAATCCATATCATGGATTTCTGAAGCTGAGTTCCTTATTTCTGATGGCTTATTCTTTGCATGTAATGTATTGGCTCTTAACTCTTCATGCTTATTACTATGGCATTTTACTGCACTCGTTAGTGCAATGATGGTTAACCTTTTCTGGACTGAGTGACCAAATGCTCATGCAGCCCCCTGCATGTGTCCCACCTTCTGTGCATGCATGTGCATCCCCATATGAGCCCTGCTCCACACATGTGTATGTGCACGTCCCCTGCATGCACCCAACCATCTGTGCATGCATGGCAGAGACCCAAAGACCAGCTGGCCAGTGGGAAGGGTGTGTGCATGTGTGCTAAAGCTGAACAGGTGAGAGCTTGCATGCCTGCAGAAGGGGTACTCGTGCCACCTCTGACACACATGCCACCTCTGGCACACGCCATCATAGCATTAGTGTTTTTAAAATAACTAAATATATGTTCAATAGTTTCGGGGTTTTATTATGCCATGTTTGGGCAGAATATTACCTTGCCTTCTTTGGTGCTTGTTTCGCTTCTCATCCAAGAAGCTTCTTCAACTCTGACAGGATAGTGGGGAATGGAAGAATTTATATTCCTTGCTGGATGAACACCCTTTGAATCAGTGATGTGCGGTGAGGTTTATGACTGGTGAGGCACTGACACAGTGCTGGGTTTCAAATATTTTTAGACTTGTGGACTTCAACTCCCAGAATTCCACAGCCAGGCATGCTCAGTTCCAATTTAAAGCGACAGCATTTGTTTTTCTCCTTTGCTCCTTCTTTCTTTTTCTTCTCCTTCCCCTCCTTCCTCCCTCTCTCCCTTCCTCCCCCTCTCAAACACACATACACACACACACACACACACACACACACACACACACACACAGAAGTTGGATTGGACTATCTCTCCTACCCCTTCCCTCTCTCACTCACTCTGAAACAAACCCCCCACACACTCAAAAGTTGGATTGGATATCTTTTCCAGTGGCTTGAAAGCAGCTCCTCTGCCATCCCCCCCCCATTCCCCTGCTGCCTTTCCCAAACACCTCCACCATTGCAAATGCAGCCTGCTGTCTGAGTGGGAAATGCCTGGAACACAATAAAGCCCACCCACCACCTCCTGCTGGCAGGCTGGGGTGAGAGGAGAGGCAGAGAAGCTGGAGGGGAGCCAAGCCAAGCCTTCCAAAAGAAAGAGGCTGGGGGGAAGTGTGTGTACTACAACATGGCTCTTTGCCTGGCTTCCTGCCTCCTCCTGTGGTCTCCTCAGTGCTCACTTGTGCTCTCCCTCCCCAAGTGTAGTTTGATTGCAGGTGGAGCCACGTTGCCTTTTCAAACTTGTAATCAGTGAAGCTGGGCTAGATTTTTATATAGTTTTATCCAGCTGTGTGTGTGAGAGAGAGAAATGAATGGGGGCCTGGGGAGGAAGTCACTACACTTGGGGAGGGAGAGCACCAGTGAGGTTAAGCAGAGTCATCCACGGTGAGGCAGCAACTAGCTCAGCTTTTTCCTTTTACTTTTTTTTTTCATGATGAGAGTGGTGAGGCTGTGCCTCACTTGCCTCACCTGACTGCAGGTCACTGCTTTGAATGGTGTTGGAGTAGGGATGGATTTCCAGATGAAAAAATAAATTGCAAACTACAGGAACCAAGAGCACTACTCAGGTGACCCAGAAGACACAAATAAACTTCCAAGTTCTTCAATGGCCTTCTAAAACAGGGGTGTTAAACTGGCGGTCTGTGGCTGAATGCTTCTTGCATAGGTTACATCCACGCCAGCTCAATGAAGGGAAAAAACATTGTGATATGTCACATGCTGGGAATGTGATGCAGCAAGTTTGACACCCGTGCCCTAAAAGGATGCCAATGGCCAACTGTCTGCAAGGAAAAGAAATCCTTCCATTCTCCACTATACTGTCAGACCTGAAGAAACTTCTTGGATGAGAAGCAAACCATCTTCAAAGAAAAAACAAAAAATCCATTTACCTCCTGAAAAAGCACCTTTGGGACTGCCATGATGTCCAGAAACCTATCTCAACCTTTAGAGAGAAATTTATGGGATTGCTCTGTGTTCCAATTTCTTTCCTATCTCAACTTGATTCCATTCAGAATGATACAGAATGCTGATGTGAATTGAATTTACAACTGTGAGATAAATTTGACAGATTTAGTACAATCTTAATTGCATAAGCCCTGCCATTTCTGAAATAAGGAAACATGCTTAGTTTTCTCCATTTTTGCATTACAAATTATAACTTTTGGAAGTTTCTGGTGGCTGTGCCTTTTTTGTTCTGTCTGTGTTTACCCTGTGATGAGATCTAACTATTATAAAAAGACATTCACTGGCCCTAATTTGGTTCACTTGCTCTAAATCACTGTATTCCTGGCTTTGTGGAGAAGGGTGTCAGAGTATCTGTTGCAGGATATTAAATAGTTTTGTTGAAATGTGTTAAACATAACTATATTACTTTTTAAATCAATTTATTTTCATTGCCAATTGTCTATGTTTCTATTCTGTTTTTTAAAAAATTTTATTAGCTGCACAGAAAGAATAAATAAATACAACTGCTTTCTTAGTGTGACAACTTAATACTGTTATGTAGTACAACATTACTGATTTGAGTTGTGTTTCATTTGCTAAATTTTGACAGGTTTGGAACTTATAACAAGGAGACTGAAAAAAGATTCTACCAGACGTATAACAACCACAGATGCATATGGACACCCAGACAAACACACACACACAAATTTAGGACGAACAATAGACAAATCTGTCATAGGCTGTCACTTGTGTTTAATATTTGGACATTCTTTTGACAATTTTTCTTCTTGTACTGGCACCATCTAATAATAATTCCCCCGAGCAAATAAACTCATCTTACTCATAATTGGATTCAATCTTTCCCTTTGACTACTTAATGACTGCTACTTCAGTTTGCCATGGGCTACCAAAGCAGAGACATTTAAGCCATGTGATTAGCCAATACCATACATATTCTAGTAATGGATTTTAATAATTCAGAATGAGTTGGTTCCAAAGACCATAATATATCCACAGTCAGTAGTTCAGTAGCTGTTCAAGAAATGAAACAAGATATATCCTCTGTCCAATATATTAGGATATGCTAACAATATATATGGGATGCAGTGGCTCAGTGGCTAAGACACTGAGCTTGTGGATCAGAAAGGTCGGCAGTTCAGCGGTTTGAATCCCTAGTGCCACGTAGCAGAGTGAGTTCCCATTACTTGTCCCAGCTTCTGCCAACCTAGCAGTTCGAAAGCATATAAAAATGCAAGTAGAAAAAATAGGAACCACCTTTGGTGGGAAGATAACATCATTTCATGTGCCTTCGGTGTTTAGTCATGCTGGCCACATGACCATGGAGATCTCTTTGGACAGTGCTGGCTCTTTGGCTTTGAAATGGAGATAAGCACCGCCCCCTAGAATCAGGAATGACTAGCACATATGTGCGAAGGGAACCTTTAGCAATATCTACTTAGATTTTCTTGGAAGACCATTTGTTGTTAAAATGATACTTAAAATGCACAAAGGATTACTGGGCTCTAAGATCTCTGTTTTGGCAATTGGAAGACTGTCACATTTTTGGTAGCCGGAGTTTTCCTAGAAGAGAAACCATTTGAAGAGATGCAGAACTCTAATGGAATGACTTATGGTCTATGATAACCTATATATGGTAGCTGCAATATAGATTGTCTGTTCTATAAGGGAGTCATGTAGCTAGTTTATATGGCTACTTAGCCAAACAATATGCGAGCAAGAGTTTGGGTATCAATATCTGGTTAATAAAGTCATCTTTAATTGTATCAATTAATTAATTAATTAATTATATGACATGTGTAAAGAGAATCCCAGAATATTTCTACCAAGTTTTAAAGTAACTTTCAAGTGAGATCTGAGCCATTGATCACAAAGTTGTGACTATGCATACGATTTAATCTAGCAAAGGGCAACCAAGGTACTGCAGCAAAAATGTGCCATTTAGCCAGTTCTGCCCAGGAAGTGTCTAGAGATTGCATTTCCTGAACCAAGAAGTTTATATGTCAACATTTTCACAATATCTGTTTTGCAAATTTTTCAGTGTTATTTTAAGTGAAAGGGTTTTTTCCCCCCCTATCTGTCCAATTTAACTCTCATGGGATTTAATTTTAAGTCTGGTATGTCCACTAAAAACCTATTGCTAGTTTTCTTCTCTGTAGTTCTATAAGGAATTGGTTGGCAGTTCCCACATGCATTCCAACCAAGAAATGGTGCATATTTGAGCACACCTCTGAAACGTTTTGCTATCATTTGCCATTTGAAAGGTATTACTTCCACTGAGTCTGAGGAAGCTCCAGAAATTAAAAACTGTCACGAGCTATCTCAATCACTGTGATGCAATATTCAATTTCACATATGTGAGATAATGTTTTAAAGCCATTTAAATCTGTTATGTTTTTCAATTAAGCAATATTTAGCTTGCCTCCAGAAGTTGTGAATGCCCCAACACTGGAAGTCTTTAAGAAGATGTTGGATAGCTATTTGTCTGAAACGGTATAGGGTTTCCTGCCTAGGCAGGGGGTTGGACTAGAAGACCTCCAAGGTCCCTTCCAACTCTACTATTGTATTATTGTAATATTTACTGTATCCCCAGATCTGATTATTCCATCCCTCCTTACAATTCAACCACATGGCTAAATATGAAGAACTGTGAAAGGTAAAGCAGTACAAGAGAATAAGGGGAAAAAATCAATGTAGCAAACGCTTCCTTTAAAGAAATATATAGATCTACAGTTGTCTTTAAACAGTGTTATTCTGTTAAATGCTGCCAGCTATAAAATATCTTGGACATTGACTAGGCTTCAAGTAAAGTAACATTTATCTTTAAATACTGAATTTAATAGTACAGTGGTTTCAATTACGTTCTCCCTGTTTGCATATGAAATGTTGAATATAAGAATGTTTTATTGATTTTTCCTTTCACTATGCAATCACCCCTCGTTATTCATGAAATTTTAGAAAGAATTGTAGACTATTTCATCTTCCTTCTGTAACTCTCCACTGTTTTCATGCTGTTTTCTCATTTTTTTCCTTAGCAAATATATATAAAGGATAGAAAGTTGAAATGGCTGTCACAATCGGTTTTGACTGATTTTGGAAGCTCCCATTTATGTGCTCAGTTTCTCCAAAAACTTAAAAGTTAGAGAAGGAGAGGGAAGGAAGGAGAAGGGATATAAAATTTGGGGAGCAGGGAGAGGAGAGAAAGGGAGAGCTGGAAATTTTAACAGAACAGTTGAGTGCCATGTATAGCAGTCTATACTATATACTTTATAAAACCTTTATCTATTGATTATTCCCTGAAAAGAATTGCCTCCCACCAATTTTATATGTTAGAATATAAAGAGACTACATCTCAAAGGAATAAAAACAGACCTGATTTAGCGACTGCCTCATGTAATGATTGTTTCCAGTTATAAGGTGATTAAAAATAAATAAATTTACAATCAATCATCACATTTACAACCTTCACAGGTCTTTAAAGCAAAGGAAAGCTATAAGCACAGTTTTGGTTTCATGTAACAATTTTGCTTAATAATAAAATTGTGGCTCTAATTGTGATTACCATAGGAATTTTAGCAAAATTTCTATGGTAATCACAATTTAGCAATTGTGGAAATTTAGGAAATTTAGGAAATTTCCATTGCTAAGAAAGGCAGTTGTTAAGTGACCTGTTTTACAAATTTTTTTGCCACTGCTGTTAAGTGAACTACTACAGTTGTTAAGTAATGATGCGATTGTTAAGTGAATGTGGCTTCCATTGACTTTGCTTGTCATACATTCCCTAGGAAGGTTGCAAGTGATAATCCCAAGATGCCATAATGCTGCAACTATCATACCTACATGCCAGTTGCCAAGCAACTGAAGTTTAATCATGTGATTGATGCTGCAATGGAGCAAAGTGAAAGAACTGGTCATTAGTCACTTTTTTCAGTATTATTGTAACTTTAAATCGTCATTTAGCAAATAGCTGTAAATCAAGGATTAACTGTAAACAAGAAATACCTGTAATGTGATCTGTATTCTTGTTATGTCATTTCCTCCTTTAGTTATTTTTTGGGGGGAATCTATGCATTTCATTTTTTTCTAACCATGTTGTTGGCTTCATTAAGTTTTAATTTACAAAAAAATACTAAAGAAGTTATCTTCCTCTTTTCAGATTTAAAACAAAAGCTATTTTGCATGTAATTCAGAGTCTTTCTTTTCACTCTGCTTTTCCATAATGGTGTGATATGATGAATGCTATTGAGTTTGAATAACTATAGATCTGAAATTGAAAGGACTACTGTCCAAATTTACATTTCCAATTAAAAGTTCCAACTATTATGCTCTCCTTCAGACTCAAGTTTTAAAAGAAATAAGATAATTAAAAATCATAATTGAGAACATTAGATGTTTCTAGCTATAAATGAATGACTGGAATTTATTATTTATTTAAAAGAACATTTATTTGTTTGCCATTCTCTTGGATCTCTTTTTCAGAACATAGACCCTGTGGAGAAAACTATTCCAAATTATAAAATTATTACCTGGTTTATTTGTTTATTAGATTTGCTTGCCACCCATCTTGTTTTGAGATGACTTTGGGTGACAATAAAAGCCATTCCAACCATAAAAAATAAATATTTTCCCCCCAACCACTGGATCATATAAGGTGCTTTGTGCTCAAGTAATCCACCAAATCTAATTAATGGGAGCCAAATCTCTTCCGTACTTACTTTGAAATATTTGCACAGCAAAATGGTTTTGCCTTGGTCCTTTCTTTTTCTCCTTCTCTGCCCCTTTCAGCATCTTGCATTTAACATTCTCCTGTGCTTTGGGCTTCTCTTCATTAGCTTCAATTTATGTAGTCAGCTTTTTCTGTACCATTTTGCTGAAAAGGTTGTTTTCTTAAATTGCTTTGTCAAGTCCTCTTTTTGCGCTTTTCTTTCTCAACTACTTTCTTGAAAATTTCAGTTCCTCAAAGCAATTATGTTACAGGTTTCACTCCACCTACCTATGCATCTTCAGGTTTAAACTGATCTGTTGAGCCAATGATATATATGTATATTTTGGGGGGTTCTTTGAGGGAATTGGAGGGAAAAATCCCTTTTAAATAGTTTAATAATAAGTCCATGTCATGACAAAGAATCATTTCTGTGAGGCATTTTATCCTCACTTTTGGCATGAACGTTGCTAGATAGGGCTGGGCAGCCAAGTCATTTCTCTAGATGGCAATATTCCTTTTTTTTTCCTCCTAAAAGAAAAGGAAAGAAAGAAAAGGTACAATTGTCCATTTCACCTTAAAATACAAGCCTAATATGATCAAATGGAAAAAGAATTTTGTGGAAATGTGGTCATGCATTTATGACTTGACTTAATTCAGGGAGGGCTGAGGAGCCTATGATTTTTTTTTCTTTCACACAGAATAATACTTACCATACTTCCATTAAACCCTAAGGAAAGAAACAGTGAAAAATCCCATCTCGTGCTGAACGCATTTTAAACGTTTAGGATTCCATTGTCTTTACACACTTTCAAGGGAAAAAAAATAATAATTCAGTGAAAGAGTATGTAGGATGATTTAACACAGTTTGACCCTTCTCGCCTTCAGAGCTCTGGAGGACCTTGCGATAGATGTCAGTTTAGCAAGCACAGCTTAACACAGTAAGATGACTTGGTGATGAGGAAAGACATGCTTGCTGAACTATTTTTCAACTATCAAAAGCACAAAAAAAAACCCTCTCATCTGCAATTTCTTTCAGCCGCTCAGTTTTTCTTCAGTCTTACGCTACATTAATATCACCCCGTTTATTCTTTATTTTAAAGAACAAAGGCAATACATGAATCAATGTATGCATGTAATAACAGCCAGGATGGTTTACAAGGATCGAAAGGGATGGAGAGATACAATAAATGTTGCGGGTGTGAACTAGATTTAGATTTCCTTTTCTCTTACCTCTTATCTTTCATTTCTTTTGCTCACTACTTCTTATTCCTTTTCTAGGCTTGGTATAGTGTTGCTTATCTGAAGGATAAAAATCCACACAAAACCAGGTGTGCATTTTCATGCATATTTTAATTTATTCTGAATCACACCTTAAAATTTGGAAAAGGGCAGTTTTTGAGTCTGACTACAATTCAGTTCGTATCTAATTTTTAAGAAAAAATGCATTTGTAATATTACAGTAAAATGATAACTGATTAAATTTATTCTTTGTTCATAATAACATGTAATTGTTGCATCCACTTCCCTCTCTCTCTCTTTCACACACACACACCCACACACAAACACACACACACACCTTAACCACCCATCTCTTTCATAGAGCAACTGATCCTGCAGTTGGTTTTGTTTCCAAAGATATGGTCATAATTTCTCCTGGAGAAGGTTCTTATAACCTTTGATGTAGTAGATGTAAAAGAAAGATTGAATCAGTCTAATTTTTGTAGCTAGTTTACTTATATTCAAAGCTGGAGTTAGACATTGTAAGTATGTACAGTATATGTATAAAATAAAATGCCCATGTATAGATTACATTATAATGTAAACCAATTATGTTTAGTACAGTTATAAAATATTTTTAAAAAATATTGCCCAAAATATGGCAATCAAATCACTTTATAGTTATAGTTTATTTAATTTATAGACCGCCCCCTCTCCCCGTAGGGACTCGGGGCGGTGTACAGACCATTCATAATCAAAACAATAAAAATGACATAAGACATAAGACATGAAACATAAACAACTCACACACACGGTCTGTTATAAAATCCCAAAACCAATTTAAATATTAAGAACAATTTTAAAACCCGTTAAAACCCCAATATAAAATTTAAAAAGCCATCCAGGAAGCTTTGAATAGATGTTAAATGCAGTTACGATTATGATTGTAATTAGGCCAGACCTGCTACTCAAAACAGGTGGGTCTTGAGTTTCTTGAACTTTGAAGATACAACATAATTTTATTGACAAAAAGTTAAATTGTTCCTGAGCAAATGCAGAATTGGAACTTATATACTTTTGGTCTATTACATTGCAAAGAGAAGACACAATAAAAGGCAGACAGAGTGGAAAACACAGTGTGATGTTGGAATGTTTTAGATAAATTCACCTATGTGATATCATCATCCTCATCATCTTCATCCTCATTATTTCATTCCTACTGGTTCAACATGCTAATAATACTCTCTTTGAGATATGGTCAGCGGAATACTGGGCCTCAGGCTGCTGACTGAATCTCCCTGTAGCCACTCAGGATCCATTTAGCTTGCTGTGAACTTTTTTTAACAAGAGCCCTTTCGGCACTTCAGATGTATGGGATAATCTCCTAGGTTTGGTAGTGAATGCAACGGACATGTATATGATCACTGCTGTAATATATGTGTGCTTCTTTATTAAAAGTCCTTGTTTAAAAAAGTCTCTTTTAAACCCTCAAAGCCCTAAGTGCTTTAACCTTGCTCTAAATGCTTTAACCCTGGTTAATCTTTGCCCTAAGCTATGTGAAATTGCTCCTTCCGCAAGAAACTCAAGACCCACCTGTTCCAATTAGCTGGCCTGGCCCAATCATAGTTTTAATCTTCAATCCTCCTGGCCGGTATTTTAAATTCCTGGGGTAGATTTTTAAGTTGTTTTAATTTTTACTATTATTGTACAGATTTTTATTTAATATGTTTTTACGGGGTTCTGATGTCTTTCTATGTATATGGTATTTTAACCTTTGTCTGTACACCGCCCCGAGTCCCTTCGGGGAGAGGGAGCGGTTTATACATTTAATAAATAAATAAAATAAATAAATAAAATAGAGGTTCTCTTTGACAGGTGCCAATGAAAAATAACTATTGTAACAAGTGAACATGGTAAGATTGCCATCAACGAATATAACAAACCTGCTATGGAATGGGGAAGGACCTTCTTTGAGCAGAAAATGTGAAAGAGTACAGAAACAAGATGTAGCTTGATCAATTAATCATGGTGATATCAGCTGTACAAGAAAACTTAATTTATGTTTCCTCTGCCAGAGATAAGGACTGTCCCGGAAAGTTCTTAAAACCTGGCTTTGGTCCCAAGCCCGAAGTTGATATATCAATATATTATTTCTGTGGGTCCACTTTGATTTGTGTTGTTTACAAGATCATTTTAGTCTAGGCTGCCTGTGTGGTTTGATGTTTTATCAGTTTTTATGTCAGTTTTGTGTACAAAGCTGCCCGAATCAATTGGAGTTGGGTAGCTAATAAATTTGAATACAATTATTCATTATAATTATAATAAACTAAAACATTGATTTTTTTAAAAAAAAAAACCTTCAGACAATGTAGATTGCTTATCTTGTGCCTGAATCTGGCATTGCTTAAATTTCAGAATGTCTTTGGCACCATACCATAGACTTTGGTACATTTTTTTCTTTTAAATTTCTTTTGAAATTTCTTTTCTATGGCTGATAGTTTTAATTCACTCCATAAACTAGGTCCCCTATAGTGTGTATAATGGTAAAGGCATGAGCTTCAAACAAGGATCATAAATAGATTCCATCTACTGTACATTGTCAAGTAACACAGGTTCTATATTACCAGGAACTCCATGATAAAGTCTATAAATGCAATCACCATCACTAATCAACCATATTGGGCTTTTTGTAGATATTGAAGCATAGTGGCTTCAAAGTAGATTTTGGAATAAATACATTTCCCTTCAGAACTGCACTGGCATTCTGGTTCAGAAATAAAAAGCCACAGAAACAGAAAGGAAGAAGAATGAAAAGAGAAATGGAAATTCTTCAGTCACTGCACAAAAGGGAAAAAAATTATATATCTGATCTGTTTCATAGATCACCTACCCCCACTAGCTACCCCTCTTTGCAATGTTGTAATGTTTTTCTGCACACTGAGGGCATGCAGGCCCTCAATATTTGCAAATAGTATACATAATAATAGTCAGTTTGTCACTCATGCCAACTGCTTACAGATCATCTGTTATAGATGAAATTTGTAATCAATTCATCAATGCTGCTAATAATGATACAGTCAATAACTTCCTGCCATACATTTCCTGTCAATGCTGTCTTTTTGATATAAATAATGTAGAACTATACCCTAATTATCAATCATGTTCTTAATTAGTATATTTTTGTACAAATTACAAAATCCACAGAGAGCTTATATAATTTATTTCTACAAAATATATTTTGGGTGTAGATTGTAAAAGTCTACTATGTCATTCAGTGTCATTACCCAGAAAATTTAGAATTGTACGGGCAATGGTTTTTCCTGTGATACTCTATGGATCATAGAACAAATCAATCCGGTATTCTCACTGAGGGCACAAACTGACTTAAAATTGTCATACTGTATATCGGACAAATTATGTCTAACTCTCTTGAGAAGTCTATAATGTTAAGAAAGGGAAAAAAACAGAAGAAATGGATGATCAACAGCAAGGTGAACTGACTCAGTTATTTGGTGATCTGTGAACCATTGAAAGACCTCAAAAACTAGATTGGGGAGAATGTCAACCTAAGCAGTTACTAAGAGCTGACACTGATTTGGTAGCATATAATCAATCAGTCAATCAACCAACATATTTTACTTAAATAACATCTTTGAACCGAGCCTTATAATCCCCAGCTTCATGTAATATGCATGCAGGGGAGGAAAAAGTTTCATCCTACTGCACACATATCTAACAGTATCTACCAGAGTTTCCTGCATGCAAAATTATTGAGAAGGTGATAAGATGAAGGTGGAAGTTCTCTTAGAGATTTTATTTTCAATTTACTCTTCCCATCACCATGGAGTTTTATATCCCTGAAGATAGCATATATGTACAGTACATTTAAAAGCTTGAAATTTAGAGTCCAGCAAAAGCATGACAATATCTAACAGAAGGTGTTGGATTTAAATATTTAGCTCTGAAACATTTATAACCTACATGAGAAACTCAAAAAACAAACAAACATTTTTTTAGAATAACCATGGTTAAAAACAAGCAAGAAACCAACCAACCAACCAAGCCTTTTATGGATGCCATTAAAAAAAAATCATAGATACTCCAGTACTATTTTTCTACAAATCAGAAATAATGCAACTGCTTGTTCTTGGTCTCAAGCCATACCACATTGTGAGTAACGTTGGCTGCAGGATCTTGAGGGACATATTGAAATATAGTATCCTTTTTAAACAAAGTGTTCTTTAGCTCCATTGTGGTGTTTTTTCATTTATGATTCATTGATCAAAGAAAGGAATGTCTTTTTAGACACAGCACCAAAAGGAAGTCACGCAACTAGTTAATTTTCCACATTTCTTCAGTTTATGTCTTATTGGTTGAATTCTGATTCCATGATATTTAGCATATTATCACTTCAGCCACTACCTCTAATCATAATATCTTGGGGAAAATTTCTCTGTTCCAATTGCTTATTTCCCACAAATACACACAGCTGAGAACATTTAACATAACTAATATACTCAGGTACATAAGGTTGATGGACATCAGCTGTTTTGTTCAGGCTGTTCAGACAGATATGACATAATGCTAGGCTTGATAAGTATGGCTTAAAATTGCACTTCCATTAATTAACTACTGAGGAAAAAATGTCAAAATTACTGTTTTTAAACTTCAAGGAAAGAAGGGGCAAGAGGAGAAATAAAAGAACAAATACCTCTGTTTCTACAACTACATGCAATTCAGTACCATTGAATTTGACTAGTTTTATTTCTGAACTGATACTTTGCAGATGGATTTTGAAATTATACTAAGGGCATATGAAATTGGACTGAAGGTTGTAGAATGATAGTGCTGCTTTATAGAGAGGGAGGGGATGAGGTGGCTCAGTGGCTAAGATGCTGAGCTTGTCAATCAGAAAGGTCGGCAGCTCGGCGGTTCAAATCCCTAGTGCCACGTAACAAAGTGAGCTCCCATTACTTGTCCCAGGTTCTGCCAACCTTGCAGTTCGAAAGCACGTAAAAATGCAAGTAGAAAAATAGGAACCACCTTTGATGGGAAGGTAACCAACATTTAGTCATATATATACATACATACTTTCCTTTTATTGATTTTGTTTAGATTATTCTTCTGTGTACATTCTTCTATGCATGGGAGAGAAAAGGTATACAACTCCATGAATTCTATCTTTAAAATCACTGCTTTTAAGCAAAATCATTTCACTTTGTCAAATATTTATTAAAACATGAACACTGCAAAACTCAAAGATTTATAAACATACACACACACACATACACATCCCTGAAGCTCATCAAGATTTCAAATTAAAAGTTTAATTAAAGTCAACAAAGGAAGCTCAAGATAATAATAGAGTATTTGAGCATCATGAATTATTGAAAATTTTGGATTCACTGGATTCATTCTATCATCTCTTCACTCATTTTTTAAAAAATTGAAACAATTGTTTTGAATTTCATTTAGGTTTATAGATGCAATAGTTGGGATCCCATCTATGTAAGTTACACATTGACAGAAGCTTCATCAGATAAAGGCCTGTTTCCAAGTATACAATACGAAATACATGAAATAATTTGCAGAATTCCAGCATCTCTAATTCTGTATGTAAGATAAAAGAAAAGGCTAAAACTCGGTGGTTTAAAAACATGTTTTGTATTGAACAGTTTTCAGATTCAATTATTTGAATTTCTTAAAATTTGAGAAAGTGGTTGCTAGTTAGCCTTGACAATACTGAGCTAGATGGGTAAAATATATGATATGGTAACATGTAGCTTCTTCTGTTTCTAGTCCTTAAATACATATTTGGTGTGGCCTGGCCTCCTAGAAACATTTTAGAGGAAACTGCCAGGTTCCAGACACTTTTAATTTCCCTCCAATTATTGATTTATATTTTCAAAACTGACATACTGATTGCAAGATTGGGAAGATGTTTATAAAGAATATCATACTGGTCTTCTTGAGATTCCCTGGACTCAAATCACTGTGTTATACTGTCACACTATCTGTAATATACCTTCAGTTTATTGTAAAGCATACTGTGCCCATTATTTTAGTAATACAGACACATTGCTTGATTTTGGACAGAAGTTAATACATACAGAATCTCCATTTCTTTATACACATAAAGTCAATTGCAGTAAGATTCTTTCCTTCCTTCTTTCCCTTCTTCTCTTCTTTGAACTTCTGAAAGCTCTGTCTGAAGAATCTCTAAGGACCTGTTCTGGTGGTAGAAAAGTACACCGCTCCTTCCACTTTGTCTCCCTCCCTCCCTCCCTCCCTTATCCTCTCCTCTTTCAGTTTTGTTAAAATTCTTGATCTCACTGATAAAGTAAATGGGGTAAATGGGAACCTGTCTCCTCTCTGTTTTTCTGAAAACTCTCAAGCACAAACAGTCTTCCTCTCTCTTTCTTTGTGGTGAAACATCTTATGTAATGCCTGTATCGGACCTACTTTCTACCATAAAAATCACATTATGTATGGTGTTCTATGGTTAGATCCCAGGATACATTGTTATTTCATCAGTGCTCTTCATTGCTTAAATGCCAATTCTACAATAATTTCTACGTTCCCATTCCCCATTGGAATTTCGCTGTTCAACTTTTTTTCACATTTTGCATTATTTTGCATATTTTTCTATGTATGTATTGTTTTAAATGATACTTGATTTTTCAATTAAATGTTACTTCCATAACTTTACAATTATTTCCCATTGGCTGTTACATCATCCAGTTTGATTTACCTTCATTGAGTTGTCGTTGAAGAACATTCAGCCTCTTTTTCTGAATACTGAGTTTCCTTTCCTGAGGTTTCTACTCCTACTGGGGTGTGTAATTCTTAAATACTTGTTACTTAAAGACTTACATACCATTCTCTGTCATTCCCCTGACATATCATATAGATTAAAGGAAAAAACTGTAAGTAAAAAATTAAGCTTCGGTAGTTGAAAATAAATCTAGTGTGATAGGAGGAAGAAATGAAAAGCCTGATTTCTACCTGAAATGTGTGCTACAAAAGGATGAGAAATGAAATTGAAGGAAATGGGATCAGTACTGGAAAAGGGAAAATGAAACATTTCAGAATAATAAAGAAAGTGGAGGGGGGGGATAACTGGGAAATTAGGCAAGAGGAAATTGTGCCCATGTACACACACAAATTTTTGTATGTATTATTGTTTCACTTTGTCAGAATATGAAAATATGTTAAATGAAAAGAAAGATTGTCTATATTCTCTTAACCTTATAAGCCTTACCTGCATTGCAATGGGATATGCTAATGTTCCTACTTACACTTTCCATCAGAATGCAAAGAATATTGCTAGGGCAGACATTGATGCCTGATTGCTGAAGGACAAATCCATTCTGAAACAGGACAGAAGGGAGGGGGAATCCTGAAAGATAATAGCTCTGTAATCTCACATTAACATTTTGACTTTTGTGCAATGAATGCCAGCTTCAAGATCCTTATTTGCTTTCAATAAAAAAGTTGGATATCATAGCAATAGCACTTAGACTTATATACCGCTTCACAATAGCACTTAGACTTATATACCACTTCACAGTGCTTTTCAGTCCTCTCTAAATGGTTTTACAGAGTCAGCATATTGCCCCCAACAATCTGGGCCTTCATTTTACTGACCTTAGAAGGACGGAAAGCTGAGTCAACCTTGAGCCAGTGAGAATCGAACTACTGAATTGTTGGTAGCCAGCAGTTAGCAGAAATAGCTGGCAGTACTGCATTCTAACCACTGTGCTACTATAACTCTTGATCATATTTTCTCTATTAAACTATAGACAGTGCCAGAACACCATATATATATATTAAATATTAACAATGGTGCAAGAAGGAGAAGAAGAAGAAGAAGAAGAAGAAGAAGAAGAAGAAGAAGAAGAAGAAGAAGAAGAAGAAGAAGAAGAAGAAGAAGAAGAAGAAGAAAGTAGTAGTAGTAGTAGTAGTAGTAGTAGTAGTAGTAGTAGTAGTAGTAGTAGCAATAATAGTAATAGTAGTAGAGGTAGCAAAATGATGAGCAAAAAACCCGACACCTTTTGGTCAAACTGTCCAGGACATGAACCTGTTTATGCCCACTAAAGTGTTTGTTTCTGGTTCTCCCTCTCCCTCTCTCTCTCCCTCTCCCTCTCCTTCTCCCTCCCCCTGTGTGTGTGTGTGTGTGTGTGTTTCTTTCCAAATGGAAAGAATATGGAGTAAGTATTCTGTTGGCTGTTGTTTAGTCCATCAGATTGATAGAATGCTCAGCATTCTATTCCATTAATCATAACTCATACCCATTTTAACTATGACATCAATAATAACAGAGACATCAAAATTAGTTTCTGTTCTCAGCAACGTAAATAGATGTGGAGAGTTTGCAATACAATGAACTGAAAATTCATCTTATTAACATCTCTCCTGATGAAATGGAAAATGGATGCCATCCATATTAATTGGAGTTGTGCGGAAAAGCAGGAGGCAGGAGAGTAAACAGATTGCGGAAGACGGAAGCATTATTTTAATGCTTATGGAAGCTATCTGTGAGATGGTGAAGTAGATATACAGATCTTTCTCCCGAAGCAGATATACAAGGGAAAGAAGTGACGGCAAACTGTAAGATAAATGCTAAGCTACATTATACCTCAAATGAATTATTGACTTTGGAACACACGTATTCAAGATGTATCATATATGGTACAGGCTTTTACAGGCTATCAATCTGAGCGGATTTTTGCTAAATGACTTTGTTACACTTTTTTATTTTTAACTCCTCAGCTGACTGAAGAAGATGGGCTACGACAGGTCCTCTACCCATTCTGAAGCTGAGCACTTCTGGCAGGTGCCTAAATTCAGCTTTCTTTGAATTTTATTCTATCTATACAGGTTTTCTTAATTTGTACAGTTGGTTGCTCTCAGCATAGTAGAGAAATACCATAAAATATGTCATGTACATAATCATGCAACATTAAGTACTAAAAATCTTAAAGGGGAAAATAGGTCTAGCCTACCTAAAAGCAGTGTTTTGGAATGAAGTAGTTTCCCTCTGCCTCAAAGGTGTCAAACTCAAGGCTTGGCAGGCCAATCTGCCCCGCGGTGTGCTTAGATCTGGCCCAAGAGGCCATACTAGAAACAGCAAAGGACCAGCCGTGATGCCTCTGTCAAGGAAAATGGAGCTCACGAGAACAATATGTGGCCCTCCCGAGCTCTGTTTTCACTGGCAGAGAGTTGCAGGAGGTCGTTGCAGCCATAAAATGAGCTTGGGAGCCCATTTTTACTGGCAGAGCACTCGGGCCACTCCCAACATGAGGATTGTTGAGTTGACCATGCCCATTCCAGCCACTCCTACCCCAGCCCCCAAGATCAACACAATCCTGATGTGGCCCTCAATTAAATCAAGTCTGACACCCTTGCTCAAACTTCCTAGTCATGAAGCACACTCGATAAATGAAGTTCCAGGGTCACTTGGTTACTTTCGAAGCCTCCTGACAGTTTTGGATTGGCCCAAGAGAAAGAAACAATGTAATAAGTATAATAAGTTATACTGACCTGCTCAATAAGATACATGTTTTGGTTTGATGACTGCCCTCAAATGCTATGGCTAGAGTAGAAAGAACTGCAGGGGTATATTATAATGTGATCCAAAGATAGGGATCTAACTTGGTCCAACACTTCTCATCAGGACTAAATGTTTATCTCTTTTTAAATAAAATTTTATTATTTTACCCTTAAAATTGGTAGAAATGCTCAACCCAACTGGATAACTAAAAGCCACTTTTTCAGTTACTTACTGTTATGCATGAATATTAATTTTAAACATATTGAAAGCTTATGCTGTGCATTATTATTTTTTTGTAACAAAACACCAGTATTACTGTTATAATAATCTAAAATGGATGCAGATGGGAGTTACATTGTGAAAATATACTGAATTTAATAGTCCTTGTGCAGATACTTAGTTGAGTCAAGAACGGTAAATGGGTAGCCTTTGGTCACTTTATGCTTACTCCTTTAGTACATGCATATGTAACGGTAGATTACATTATGCTAATTGGGTTTTATGAAATTCATTACCTTCAATTATGCAGAAACTATATTGATTCAATTTAGTTTGATTTGTTTGCTCTTAATCAATTCAAGAATTCAAACCAGATTGTCAAATCAGGTTGATTCAGTTCAATTTTTTTGATTCATTTCAAAAATTGGCCTTCTGAACAGTATTTATTATAACTCTATTATCCAAAATGAATTAGATTGATAGCTCATTTCAGACATGCCTCCATATATGTTTAGGCTTGTAAGATCAAAAGTGTTAAAACCACAAATTTAAGAGTGCTACTTAATAGACTGTATTACAAAGAAGATATATTACGACACAATCATGCTAATGAGTACCATCCTTTTAAATGAGACTATATTTATATTCAAATCAATTTGATTTGATGCAATAAATAGTGATATATCCCTCCCTCCCTCTCTCTCTCATAATCTTGCTTGGACTTCTGGGTCCCAACACATCTTTCTTTTTCTTTTTTAATAGTATTTATTGAATTTTCTAACATTTAAAAGAAAAACACATATGTACACTTATAACAGCTTTTCTATATCAGTTTCCATATCTTTCGTAACAATCTTATTTACAAAATTTATGTCTCTATATCATTATCCTAAATTATATACTTATTTAAATACACTCTATATATTATACTTTTACACTTTGTACCTTAAATTTTACGTTTACTCTCAAGCCAGGAATATTCCAAATTTGATAGTACTCAGTTTCTTCCCTCTCCTTCATTTCCATAGACAGTCTATCTATTTCTGCACATTCTTAAATATTACAAATTGAAGAATTGTAAGATGTGACATAATAGATGCATACTGTATTAGACATTTTGCAAAATCCATAATATGATTGTGGAACTTTTTCTGCGCTGTCTCCTTTCATCAACATGTTAAGTAATATAGAATTACTAGAACTAGAACATGAATCCATATTATCATTAAATAACAACAAAGAGTTTATATTTTTCTTTATTTATTTTGGTCATCTGTATTTTTGCAGCTGAAATATGGTGGACCAAGGGCAATAATAATATTGTATTCTTTGAAAGACATGATTATGATAAAACAAAGCTGCCAACAAACTACACTGACAAAAATGCAAAAGTTATTGTTGAGGTTGGTTGCAAAGAAAAATGGTACACTGCTAGCATTTTTTCTCCATTATCAAGTAATGGCACCCATCAAATGCATGATCACTTCCATCTCTTTCTGAATTCTCCCTGGACTAATTTGCATGGATGTACCTCAGCAGCCAGGGAGAGTCCTGGTTTCAGAAGGTTTCAGAGAGCTATATTAGTCTGGAGCATCAAAAACTACAAAGTTGATTTTTTTTAAAAGATAACAAATATTTTATATTATATGCTTTGGGATTTATTGTCCATTTGAACATATGCATGAACAGAAACAAAAACAAATGTTTATAGTTATAGTCTATAGCAGTGATGGCGAACCTATGGCACGTGTGCCACAAGTGGCACGCGGAGCCATTTGTCAGGGCACGCAAGGCGCTGCCCTGTCAGCTGGCCAGCACGCATGCGCGCACTGGCCAGCTGAGTTCACCTTTTTAAAAGCTATTTTTTGCCTTCCCCAGGCTCCAGACGCTTTATAGGAGCCTGGGGAGGGCGAAAAGAGCCTCCCCCGCCCCCCGGAGGCTTCAGGGACCATCCGGAGGCTTCCCTGACGCCTTCGGAGCGCTTAAAACCACCCTCCGAGCAACCCGGAAGTCATTTCCGGTTTGCTCGGACGGTGGTTTTAAGCGTTCCGAAGGCTTCAGGGAAGCCTCCGGACGGTCCCTGAAGCCTCTGGAGGCCTCCGGGGGGGGTGGGGGAGGCTCTTTTCGCCCTCCCCAGGCTCCTATAAAGCCTCTGGAGCCTGGGAAGGGTGATAAAAGCATGTAAAAATGGGGGGGGTTGCGCGTTGTGCATGCATGCGCACTGGGTGGGTCGCGCGTTGCATTATGGGTGCAGCACGCCCGCACACAACCCCCCTGTGCTCCCCTCACTTGTGGCATGCGAGCCAAAAAAGGTTCGCCATCGCTGATCTATAGCCTATAGTTATTGTAGTATTAAAAACAAGGAAATCAATGAACAATTAAATATTGGTAGTAGTAATTCTTATTATTAGGTAATCATAATAACATCATGCCTATAACATGGGCATTCTTTTATGGGCAAGCAGTTTAACACAACTTATTTATAAAAAAAGTCATCATTTCGTTTCAAGTCAGAACTAAAACTTTTAATTAATTAGAATCTGTTTTTCAAATACTTCAAAAATATCACTTTGATATAGATAAATTTGCATTTGTTTGAATCAGGTAGTATTGTGTGAAGAATAGGAAGCTTTATACCTATTGGTTAAAATGTTTTTTCCAAACTTTCTGAATCAAAACTAAAAAGTTGGTTTAAACCAGTGTTTCTCAAATAGTGGGGGGGCGCAAGGCTCCGTAAAGGGGGGCGCGAAGGCTCCCTTTCCATCTGGGTGCAAACGAGGAGCCAGGAGCAACAGGCGGGGTCCCGCCACCACGTTCAACAGTTTGCTTTTCCTCTCCCCGCTCGCGCGAAGGGCATCTGCGCTGCTGGCGCCGTCCGCCGCTTGGTTTTTTTTTTCAAAGCACGGAGGATGGATGCCGCTCTGGAAGTACGCTCTATGGTTGTGTGCTGCAGATTGTACAACCATAGAGCGTACTTCCAGAGCGGCATCCATCCTCCGTGCTTTGAAAAAAAAACCCAAGCGGCGGACGGCGCCAGCAGCGCAGATGCCCTTCGCGCGAGCGGGGAGAGGAAAAGCAAACTGTTGAACGTGGTCTATGAGTATAAATTCATTTAAAAGTCTCTTCATTCTTTCTGTCAACTTCCCTCTCCAGCCATGCAGAGCCCCAGGGGGTTCTGGGCGGCTGCTCATAAGCTTGGTCACCTCATGGCTGCTGCGTTGCTGCCCAAGGCCATATTTCGTGGGTCAAAAAAATATAAGCCCCTGGTGTATTTTCGGGGAAACACAGTATCCCAAGGAACAGAAATAGCATTTTAAAAAGTCTTTTGAAAATCTCAAAGTTGATACTGTCTTGCTTGTTGCTTTTGTACGTCGCCCCAAGTCCCTGTGGGGAGAGGGGGCGACTAACAAGTTCAAATAAATAAATAAAATAAAAATAAATAAAGTTCCTTGTATCTGGTGGGTGTTATCCTTTATCTAAAAGGGTTCGAACTTTGAAAGATTTTTTTTCACTATTAAAGTTCATAACATGTCTTATTTATAGGAAACATTTGGATTGTATTTTTGTTTGATCCTGCTGATAGGACCCTACAAGGAAAGGATTATATCATATCATTGCAGTTGTAATTGGATTTGGAACAATAATTGTTATAGACAAATGATACTATTTACAGTCGCGCGGGGAGGGGGGGCGCGAAATGTTTTCTTCTTCCTAGGGGGGGCATGACAGAAAATAATTGAGAAGCACTGGTTTAAACTATTTAAACTGTCCAATTAAATCAAATTCCTCCAAATCGATTCCCATGATTTAGGTGCTTCTAGGCATGCCTAGACCTGTCTTTTTTTTTTTTTCAAATACAAATTCTGAAATGCAAATTGAATGACCCCATTTCAACCATTTCGTTTGAACACCAATCCATGGTTAACTTTCTTTTTCAGAATTTTGGACAGAGAACCCCTCCTATAATTATTTTTCATTTCCATCCTGAGTATGATAATTCTGACCCCAATCAGGCCAAGAATGAATTCATAGGAGAGTTCCCTATCCATGTTTAAAGCTAAGCCACATTTAGCAGAAATGTGAGTGTGCCCAAACTTAGAATAACTGTAATTAAATATCACTGACCTTTCCCCAAAATTCCCTGCTGAAATTGTAGCCATGAGGAGGTTCATGGTTGCCGTTTCATCCATTGCTCCAGCATCACACTTTCTATTTCAGGTGGAGACAAATAAAGAGGGATATTGAGGTGAAGAAAGTGGCAGAGAGAAATAGTATCTCCAAAGGAAAGAAAAACAGAACAAAATGTAGCTGAGGAACCACAGGCATTTCCCCCTTTACTTCTACATACCAGAAACCTGGAGGATAGATAAGTGTTAACAGTGAGGTGAGGTTTCATTTCTTATCATTGATAGTATTGGAGAAAATTCAGGTCACTTAATTTTATGTTATTTCTAAGTTATATTTCTATTTGATTTACACATGCAGTCACTGTTTTACCCCAAGGCTAGTAAGAGTGAAGTATCTTTGACACCTACAGTCTAGAAATAGTTGTTGCTTCCTAATATAGCACAGTTTTATTTTTGCTCTATGAATAACCACTGACAGTCTTGTTCAGTTGTATGAACTAAATATGAAACCTTGTCCACCACTGCCCCCAACTTCCATCCTGCTGAGATAAAACAGCTGTTACCAGATGTTGCAACTAATTGCCTAAAATAATGAGATGCTGTCTAGGAAGAAAAGTCGGTACTTAATTTGTTCCAATTAATTGATGTAGACCAAGTGTTAGGGATGCAGACCATAATTATAAAGGGAATCTAGTTCCTATGTAATGCTATCATTCAACATGAGCAAGCAAGAAAAAAATATATATTTTCCTGATATAGATAGGTGTCCATTGGGAGGCAGAGGGACTTATGCATTTGAGACTTCACGACACACATTAAAAAAAATGATTCCTTTCTGTAATAATATATTAAATGACACATTGTGTCATTTTGATGTTATCACCACTTATTTTGGACGCCATTGCCAACATTCTTCTTCTTCCAGGATTCCACAATAGAATCGTTTCTTCTCTAAAGATGATATCTATGGAGGGAGGTGGAACTAATTCAGGAGTGGGCTGAATTAGTTTATCCCTCCTCTCCCAGGAGTCTCCACGCAGCCCATTTTGGATTTGACTTAAGTGCAGGGCCCGTGTGGAGGCTCAGGAATGGGGAAAAACGGGCCAGTTGGAAATTCTGGAAGGCTAAAAATCGGCCTGTTTCTGACCACCAGAGGGTGTTTGGAGCCTGGGGGAGGCAGTTTTTGCCCTCCTAGAGGCTTGAAGAAAGCCTCCGGAGCTTGGGCAAGATGAAAACACCCCCCATGCTCCCCCCCTGGTGCAGGAGACTGAGTAGGCCACGCCCACCATGGCCACACCCACCCAGCAACCAGGCAGAGAACCTGTTGCTGAAATGTTTGAAGCCCATCCCTGAACTAATTGTCTTATCTTCTGAAGGCATCACTCAAATATACAATCGCTGAAGATCCCCATGCCAAGATAGTCAGAAACATGTCTCAATGACTCACTTTTAAATCAGATGAATTTAAAAAAAAAGAATTTAAATAAACAATTGCCAATAAATAACTAGTAAAACTAATTTTTCAGTTAATTCAATGTTGTTCTCTAGATCAAATTCTTCAAGAAAAGGCTTTATTTTCTATATTACTTTATTTTTTAAAACTTTTGTCAGCAAAAACTTGAACAAAACAAAAACCTTATTACAAGTAAGATTAAATTTAAAAAGACATACCGAAGAAGTTAAAAAGATGTTCTTTAAAAAAAATCAAAAATCAGTCCTAAATCAACTTTAATTCAGTACTAGGGCACAATAATTCCATGCCATGCCATTCTGATTTTCTTCAGAGCTTCACAATTTCTGGAAGAAATGGAATTATCATCTTGCACTGGCTTCTACACATTCTCTTAGATATAGTTCAAGGGGCTGTTTTGAAGCAATGCACATCATTACATGATACATGTCAATAATAACAGAACTTAAGTATGTAATGGGTTTCTATTCCCAATATATTAATGGCAATGACAAAGACATAGCTTTCCAATTCTGGATAGACAAAAGCTTCCTACTGTGTAATTCACTGTGACCTAGAAAAAGGATTTATTCAATCTACAAGTGTCAGCATTTTAGGCAACCTTATTATTCTTTTTTAATGGTCCACTTTCTGAACATTTCCCATTGCATTTGTAGACAGCTGCACCAAGCATCGAGCGGCCGTCTCTGCTGACTATAGGACTCCATTTTTCATTTGCCCAATAATCAGCACTGCCACCAAATTTTTATCAATTTTTTCAGCACTGCCAGAACATTTTTATTCAATGAGAACAAAGAATTGAATTGCAGTGACTGAATTAGCTAATTACATAAATGTGGTTATTATATATCAGGCATTATTCAGATTTCATTCCTATGTCCAGTTGTTTACAATATTTTGCTATAATGTTTATAATAATATATTATAAAATATATTATTTTACATTTTTATTTACTTTAGGAATATTCCAAAAATTTTCCAGAGAAATCTATAGTATGTGAAGCAGGTTTTAAGGGTAGGAAACAAACTGAATGTTACAAGAATAATGTTTTCTGCAATTTATGCATAGTTTGGCCTTCGATTTGCTATCCTGACATTATATTAATAGGGTAAAGTTACACAAATCCAACCATATATTTGTACGTATGTACACACACACACACACACACACGTGTGTGTGTGTGTGTATGTGTGTTTTCATAGATTTTCACAGGTGTAGGTATGCTGGTCTTGTTGTACTTGGGTCTTTTCCTGTGTAAGATTGAGATTGTCTTGGCAACATTTTGGCGAGGTCTCACTTGCCATCTTCAGGCTGGTGTTTTTGGCTTCGTGTTTGTGTGAGTAAAGCATGGTCGGAGCTGCTGTCTTTCTATGGTCCACCCATTGCAAGGCTGGAAAAGTGACAATGTTCTGGGACCAGTAGATCTGTGGATTGTGCGCCCAAAGCCAAGCCAAGACCAAGACCATGGGAAATGCAGGCCAGAGATAACGTAGAACTGGATGGCTTTCTCATGAGCCCCGATGACCAGGTGCAAGGGTTGCGTGGGGGCCTTGATAGGCCCAGACAGAAGCACCCTGCCATCAATGGTCTCCACAAGCATAGGAGGATCTACTGGACAGAGAGGGACTGCATACTTGGTTCTAAGCGCCTCGTCCATGAAGTTTGTGGTAGCATCTTTGAAGCTCTCATCTCCTGCTTGACGGGAGTTTCTTTTTTTCATCTATTCATTCAAGATGAATGGTTATGCAGGCTTTTAACATAGTGCCAGAAGTGATTAAGGAGTAAGCAGAACAAAATTTCATTATCCCATTTTCCCCCACTTAAATAATGGTGTGGTTTATACAATTGATAATTTAATCAACCTGAGTTTTTCATACAGATACATTGAAACACTAGTTAAAATGAGAAAGGGGACAGGGGGTAATTTCTTTCTGTTATTTGAACACAAAGAAGAAAAGAGGAGAAGAGAGTGTATGAAGCTCACTGTTACGTTGGTTTAAATTCCATCTGAATCAACCTTAAGTATTCCCTTCAAAAGGAAAACCTGTAAGATTCTATTACATTATCCTAATAAAGATGTTCTATAACTCCAAGTAGTTCTTGTTTCCTGATTTTGCCAGCCTTAAAGAGTTTGACATCAATCTTGAAATTCTGCCAGGGCAATTCTACAGATTAATTTATATCTATATTAATTAAAGTTGAGTTACTCTGAGTCATTTTCTCATGCTTCCAACCTCCCCTGAATTAAGGAATCTTTTTTTCTGTATGACCCTGAACCCAGCTCCTTCCATACATGTACACATTCCATCACACCGTTTACAATTTACTTCATCAAAATCTACTTAATGGTAAATTAAAATATATTCCAAAAGATCTAATTGTAAATACTTTGCTTTCACAAAGTAGCCCATTTAGTCTTCCTTGATTTCACTAGATCTCAATTGATGTAATTCAGCTAAGTGGCAAAATGAATTGTACTTACTTGGGAAAGATCTGAGAGATGCCTGAATCAAAGTGGTTTTGTGTGTGTGTAAAACCTACTCTCTTTGATCAGAGTGGAACATCTCTATAATTCAAGTTTTGCTAGTGAATTGGAAATCCATATAGGCAATTAAACACTGTGTATTTGTGAATATTTTTTTTAGAAATTCTACTCTTCATATAATGGATACGCCAGGGAAGAGAAAGGAAAAGGGTGAAGGAATGAAGATTTACAACTGACAGTTCCAACTTCCAATCACAGGCAATGATTTTACAAAGAGTTTCCATTCAGAAAAGAATATTGACACTAAATGAAGGTGAATATACATGTCCCAGGATAACATTGCAATGTCTGCTAGAGCAAATTTCCCTGAGGATGGAACTGAGGATGGAGTCCAGCACAAGTCCAAAACCTCAGAAGACTAAACCTCTGGTCTCAATGACTGACCCAGATTGGATCTTACAGTATTGATGCTTTACAAACTGATTCCCATTTCTGACATTCTTTGCTGTTGTAAAAAAAAGATCAAATACATTTTTGGTACAATATATGAAACCTGCTTGAAATTTTTCTCTGTCCCTATTTTGCTTTCAAGTGAAATAATTCCCCAGTCTCCTATTGTATTTCTACAACACTGATGCCAATTGGGTGGAATTCCAAATAACTGAGACTACTAATCATAACTCTCCAGTTCCCGTCCTGAGCATTCTGATATTTTCCTGTCCACATATATTTTTTCTCATTTTATCATATTCCTAAGAATGACTGAAGCAACAACATACAAACTGTTTTTTAAAAAGTATGTTGTCTGTATCTAATTTTCTAAAATTTGCAGATTGTTTTTTATTTATAAGGTGACATCTAGGCAGTAGATTACTTCCATAGCAATACCCAGAAAAAAATGAGATGAACGTATTAAAAACAAACAAGCAAATAAATTGGTCTTCTAGCAAAAAGAATGTTAATTTACTCAAATGACTCTTGAAAACAGATGTCTTTATATGTCAATATTTCTATTCCAGTGCTCACAATTACAAATCAAATATTTGCAGACATACACCCAGAAGTAGAAATAAAGTACTATTTTAAAACATATGAAGAAATAAATTGGGCCTTTTCCATTGGACAATTGTTGATCATAGCCCTTTAGGAGGGACAAATTGGCTTTGCAAAGAAATTGTCACCTAAAATATTATTTTTCCTCATCAGAAATTTCTCCACAAGGCAATCTGTAGTAACAATCTATGATTAAGAAGGGAGAAGATAAGAATCCAGGTTGAGATGTAATATATTTGATCCCTTGAAAGTATTATTTTGGATGCCTATTTCATTGCTTTTTACCTAAAACTTTAAAAAGTCACCCTTCTAAACTATTTCATAGTTACAGCCACATGCCTTTGAACTTTTGAGTCTAGGAAAATAAAGTATGTTCCCACATCAACTTTTCCTCTTCATAGCATCAGGCAGACATTTTTTGCTTTATCTGTAACTAGCTGATAACCGGGCATCGCCCAGGTATTTATTTATCCCAGTCATGTATTAGACAGGAAAAGGAATGAATTATATGCATAGTGTCAAAGTAATTATATTTACAGGTGTTTAGAATAATCAAAGCCTTGTTGAAAAAGTCTGGACCAAACGTAATTTCTAATGTTGGATTTTCCCTCTTATCACAGGGAACCCCCTTGTGGAGTACTGTGAAGCTGTTACCATGGCAACTCCACTGCAATAGAAGCCATTTTAAGGCACAACAGACTGTATCTTAACAGAACACACACCCCGAGGGGTGTTAGAGGTGTCTTACCCCCACAGTGTTTTTTTTCCAGAGAGTAAGTCATCTGTGTACCAAGTTTGGTTGAAATTTCTCAAGGCGTTCCAAAGTTATCCTGAAAAACGTATACACACACACACATTTAGATCAATAGATAGATAGATAGATAGATAGATAGATAGATAGATAGATAGATAGATAGATAGATAGATAGATAGATAGATAGATGGTGTTGTGTTCCACCAGGCTCGGCCAGCAGATGGCGTTGCGTGAAACGCCTCTGATTGGCCCAGGTGCGCCTGCCTGCCGGCGAGAGAAAAGCCAAGCTCCCATTGGTTCACCGAAGGACAGCTACAAGTATAAATAGCTGTCAGACGTGGTTGTTCTGTTGTTCCTGTCAGCACAGTTCAGTTAATAAAAGGTTATTTGCATTACAACCGCATCAGTTATTGGCGCCTCAAGCTATAAAAGATAGAAAGATAGATAGATGATAGATAGATAGATAGATAGATAGATAGATAGATAGATAGATAGATGATAGATAGATGATAGATAGATAGATAGATAGATAGATAGATAGATAGATAGATAGATAGATAGATAGATGATAGATAGTAGCACAGATTTCAATCAAATGTTCTTTAGGATTTCTATTGATGAAATCAAATCCATTAAAAAAAATTTTAACTTCATTGAACAATCAAACAGAATATTGTAGAAACTGTACATTGCTGATCTATAAAACTAATTTTTCAAAAGGTTGGTGATATGAGCTATAGTTGGCCTCAGGTTTTGTTGTGCTTTGTTTGGCTCAGTGAATAAAGCTTCTCTATTTTGCTGCAAAGTATATCATCATATTGTTTCCGATGTTGTCCATCTAGTGATGTCCATTTGTGGAAGTAACGTTTGTTAGAAGGAGTTGCTAAAAACTGTAAATTTTCTTTGTAGAATTCTGTTATACTTTCAACTGTTTTGTTTTCTACACCAAGGCAAATTTTCTCATTATTCCAGATATTATTTTACTTCCAGTTGTATCCTTCCAGTCTTCTAGTTTGATGTCTTTTTTTATCTTGTGTCAACAAACTGTTGCAACTCACCACAGAACTGTTCCACTTCTATTTCCTCTCCATCTGTGGTTGAAGTACAGATTCGAATCACCATAATATTAACTGGCTTGGATTCAAATTGAAATCATTCTAACATTTTGGCAAGTAGACAGGCAGGATTTGACATCCTTTTGCTAGTTTTTCCCCCCAATGATTTTTATGTACCCTTCTGAAATGAAGTGACCCATTCCCATCCAGTTCAGATATCTGATTCCCAGAGTGTCAGTGTTGAAGCCTGATAATTCTGTTCTGACAAAATCAAGTGTGTCTTAAATCAGGGTTCTGACATTTCACGTATCAATGTTATACATGACACACATGAACATCCATGTATGTGCACGCATGCACACAAACATCTGTCCTTGCAGCATCAAACTTTCCTTTTGAGTTTTATTAAGTCATCAGTTAGACATTCCTTCAGATGTAATCCAGCCATATCATAAGCACTACATCTACGCATTCTTGCCCTAGTTTTTGCTCTTCACCACAGCTTATTGCATAATTTCTTACCCAGGTGAGCTCATATTCCAGTATTATGTTGCCTCTGCTCTAGACAGGCAAGTTTGTTTGGTTTTCTTGAGAGAATGCTGGAGTAGATTGTCATTCTCTTATTCAGAGGATCATATTTAGTTGTTCTCACTTCCATGAAGTGCTATGAACATGTATGACTACTGTGGTATATTTTTTTTCCAAGAAAAATAGCCCATTGGGAGAGAAAACAGAGCTTTTTTGTCACTATGTGAGGAATAATTTTTTGAAATTAATTTCCAATATACAGTGATAACGTAGATTGATTGCCTGCCATATAGAATGCTGGGGAAAAAAATTAAGAAAAAGTTTTAGAATGTTTGCTTTTAATTAACGCTTATCTGTAGAATTATTGTCCTTTAAAAAGCTTTAATACAATGTAGTAAATTATAACAACCATTGAAAGAGTGAAAAAAAGTTCCTCCCTAGTTCCATGAAAAATATTAGCTCTTCAAGGAAATTCCTTTTTAAAGAATCATACACATCAATAATTGCTGTGAAGAAATAAATTAGATTTTCTTATAACTCGAACTTTGACTCTATCAAATCATTTCTTTTATCATCTGGTGAGCATATGGTGCTGTTCATCCCACTAGCTAAATGCAGTTTGGAGTCAGAAATACGTGTTAACAGTTTTGACCAGACCAGTCTATAGTTTGATTTTCCACATTGATCATCATCAGATACTGGACCATATATTATATTAGCAATTGTAACTGGCAATCAAACATGTTGTTTTTTTGATAGTTGTCTAGGTTCTGGTTTGATAATTTTTTTAAAAAAAGTCAATTTATGATGAGGTCCATGGCAATATTTTACAGTTCATGAGTTGTTCCTTCTTTATGCAATTCTCTCTGATACTTTGAGTTGACTTCTCAATCCACTGTCTTTGAGAACCCTTGTATTATAGTTCCTATCACTTCTTCAGGGTTGTCAAATCTGGTCTTCAGAAACAACCAGATGACCATTAGATAGCAATAGCAATAGCCCTTAGACCTATATACCACTTTACAGTGCTTTACAGCTTTCTCTAAGTGGTTTACAGAGTCAGTATATTGCCCCCAACAATTTGGGTCCTCATTTTATAGACCTCGGGTGGATGGATGACTGAGTCAACCTTCATCCTGGTGAGATTTGAAGTGCCAAATTGCAAGCAGCTGGCAGGCAGCAGAAGTAGTCTGCAGTACTACACTCTAACCACTGCACCCATTTGTCTTATAACAGCAAAGTATTCGTTTTCAACATTTCTTTGTTGCCTTCTGATGATTTTCTGTATTTTTGCAGATTATATCTGATAGCCCTCCCTAACATGATCCAAATTGATGAAGGTTAACTCAACTATCCTTCAAGTTTCATCCTGTCCTGAAATTTTTAATAGTGCTCCGTTCAGTTCAAGAATGTGGAGTTGTGATTTGCAAAAGTAGGAAATAAGACAGTGTGAACTTAGATTTCAAAAATGCGGAAGTTCTGGAAAGAAAATCAGTTGGATTAGTCTGTTCTATGCATAACAGAGATATATGCAGTCCTTTTGTAGGAAACATTTTTATCTTTTATATTAGTCTTGTATGCGTTGAATCTAATAATGAAATGTTTTGTGGCTTTGTCTTTCAGCCACCTGCAAACTTGGTGTCCTGCAGCTTTTCTGGACCACAATCCCTTGTTGTATGGGAATTCAGGTAGTACAGTTCAGTATAACTGAGAGGAAACAGTGTTGAAGGAAGGTTGGTTTAGAGGAGGGTTGTCAAACTCCCAGCCCATGGGCTGGATATGTCATGCTCTGGCCATACCCATGCACCCATACCCAGTTTAGCAAAAGGTAAAAATGTCCTAATTCATCATGTGATGCTGCCATGATGATGTGAGTTTGACACCCCTGTTTTAGCGCATAAAGACACATTTTTCCAGGATATCTTCCTTGGAAATTGTGTATTATAGATGAAAGAACTTCTCTCCACATGCCCAATATTTTCACTCTATCTTCTCTCTTACACATGTGCTTAATCTTACATATATTCATGAATTCCACATGTGTATTGATGCTAGATTCTCTTTCTTCTGATAGTTAGGAAGGAATAAGGCTTGTAAATTGCCTGAAGAAAACAGTCTTCAGTGGGTGAAGAAAAATAACACAGAATGTTAATTCAATCTTTCTAATTCTACAGAACAAGCTACACATATAGTTGTTCATGCTTTGTTTTATGTTTCCTATGGACTGTTTATGATTACATCACAACTTTGGGGCCCTTCAGCCAAGCTTCCAAGAAATCATTTGAGTGCTTCTTTAATCAGCAGTTTTCTTGACAAAACTGCATAATTCTTAGACCGCAGCCAGGAGAATGTATCTGGCTTAAAGGACTATGGCTACATCTACCCCAGGATGATCTAGACTTGGCAGCTTGGTATGCTCCAGAAATTTTGACCAGTTTCACCACTGATAAGGAATTATGGGAGTTGTGGTCCAAAAACAGATGGTAAAACCAGGTTGCCTACCCTTGACTATCAGTGACACTTGAGAATTTTCAAAAGTGTTCTCTCCCATGTAAAGAGCAGTAGCATTTAGACTTATATGCCACTTCACAGTGCTTTACAGCCCTCTCTAAGTGGTTTACAGAGTCAGCATATTTTCCCCAACAATCTGGGTCCTCATTTTGCTGACTTCCGAAGGATGGAAGGCTGAGTCAACCTTGAGCCTGGTGAGATTCGATCTTCCAAACTGCTGGCAGCCGGTGATCAGCAGAAGTAGCCTGCAGTACTTCACGCTAACCACTGTGCCACTGTGGCTCAGTTATAATGAACTTAGGAACTGCTCCATATACAACATATAATGTGTTATTGAGCTTCTCTCCTCAATCCTGATATCTGACAACTTCATCCATGGAAAGGGTTTGCCATTGCCTTCTTTTGGGATTACTTTCAGCTTCCAAGTACTAACCTGGCCAAGCCTACAAAACGTCTGAGCTCAAATGAGGATAGCCAGCTGCTGCCACCTGCTGAAATTGCCCCGTACCTAATTTTGCATTAATAAGAGATAGAGAATGAAAGAAAAAGAAGGGTTTTTTTTAAAAAAAAAAAATTTACAGCTCTTATACATATGTAGCATTCTCCTATAAAGCAAAATTTTACCTAGGGACTTGTAATGTCAAGTTTTCTCAGGCATGAGGAGATAAACTGCAGGCAAAGAATAAATTTGGGGTTCTGGCCATCTGCTTATCCTAGCAAATTTGCAAAAAAGCAACTGATTTCCTTACTTTGCAGAACAGCAGGTGCCACCTTTGTTTCAGCTGCCCATAATCTCCTACCTAACACCTCCACTCCCCCCCCCCCAAAGAGCTCTTCTGTTACTTTGTAATGCAAATTTAGTGAGTGGGTTGGAGAGAAGAAAACTACTTTGATAGTACTTTATGTCTAAATTTCCTCTTTCTGGGACAAGCCTTGATTTGACAAACACAGCAGAGCATCTGCAAGCATTCAGTTTTAAATAGCACTGATCCTGATGAATGCTAACAGATGCTTTCAAGAAGTCAGGGATCTATATAGCTTTCACTGTAATTATGTGTCACCAAAGTGGGGCTGAAAACTTCGATGATATTTGGAGACTCCCTAATTGCAAAAGAACACTTGCACTTGAATATGGTGCAAAAACCTTTATACCTGTCTGTGTTTCCACTATCAGCATGTCTTTTGTTCCAGAAAAACTAAATAAAACTAAAGACTGAGGCACCGGTGAAGAGTTGCAAGAAGAGAGGCATATTGAACCACTTCCAAGCAGGGAAGCCTTCTTCTGCCTGGGTATCCATCAACATCTCTAAATCTGGGGTCATTAATTAATCCTCCTATTCTTTGTTTTTGCACAAATATTGTGCTATATGCCATGTAGCGCATTATGAATGATAGTAGCATAACATAAATCTTATCCCAAAGCTAATTAGACAGTGCTGTCTAAGCTCTATGCATATTTTACCCATGTAGTATGGCTGTAGTATTAACACTTATCATTATCTTTTTTACACACACACACACTGGGATGATGATGATGAGTCTGTTGCTTGCATGTACACTGAAGACTAGTCTAGTCTTGTCTAGTCTAGTCTAATTATAGAGAGCCTAGCAAAACCTATCCAGATGGGTTTAAATTGTTGCTTGCTATCTGTTGCCTTCTTCCTGCTGCATATTATCATGATCCCATTATGTTTGACCCCAAGACCTGTAGGAAGTTAGCACCCCACTTGGAACTGAACCCAGATGGACATTTCTTCCAATAGAATGATTGCCTCAATAAAAACCAAGATAGAGAGACACAATCTCCAACGGGGAGGGGTATTTAAGTGAATCCATTGACATATCCCTACAATCTTGACCTCTCTGGACTTCTTCAATCTTCTTGAGCCCTCTTTGCCATGTGTATTAATGTTCATGTCATCACAGAAGGCCTTATGGTAAGACAATTTGTCTCAGGTGCCTTCATTTCCTCACACAAAGGAGACTTCAGTAGCGACTGAAATATTCAAATTTAAACTTCTTGCAGGATCAGCAATTTCTACCTATTGCTTAATGAGTAGACAGCAGACACCTCCAGAGGTTATCAGTAGACAAGTACACAAGCAATTCATTGAACTACTGATTAGAAAGGTCCATAAATAGTTTCATTTTTCAATTAAAAAAATAGGTCTCAGGTAAGGTTTATTATTAGTTTTAAAGTACTTTTTCAAAGCTTTGCAGTTATTCCAAAGGCATTCATCTGGCTCAGAATCTCTGGATTCAGCTGGCTGACAAAGCAATACTCTTGGTGCATATATGCTTTGCAATTTTCATTTTAATTGCCTGACCTCATATAGTTTGTAAGTCAGGAAGGATGGGTTTGTGGTTAAGCGCTGGGATCCAAATTGGGATGCAATTTCCTGCTGTGTTACACCCTTCCTTTGTAACCTTGGAGGAGTCACTTAATCTCCCCCTCTCTGTTCCCCATCTGTAAATGTGATAATAATACCTCCTACTTAAATCACTGAGGGAGATGGAAGAAGAAGAGCATCATACTAATATCTGAGCACCAAGGGAAAAGAAAATGCTTTGTATAAAGACATGTGAGACTGGTTTAAACATTTGCATTACATCTGGTTCTTTTCTACATTAATCATATCTTCAAATATCAGTGAAATATGAAGTCTGTTTGTTTGAATGGGGCATTAACAATGTGTCACTTGAGTGAGGATGCACTTGGAAAAGCCAACTATTGTATTTATTTCATAGCAGTAAAAATATCTGGTGAGAACAAAAAAGGAGAAGAAAAGGTAATGCTAATTCATTTAAGGACTGTAACTACTCTTCTACAGCCTATTACTTTCGAGGTATGCTGGGAAACTGGAAAAATAATGGAGAAGTACAGATTTACTATCGATTTGGAAAATGTTAGGTATCGCTAACGTTTGCCAGTTTGGAATAGCGGTTAAGGTGCTGACCTAGAAACCAAGTGACCTGCATTCTAGTCCTGCCTTAGACATGAAAAACCATGTGGGTGGCTTGGACCAATTACTGTCTCTCAGCCCAAGTCACCTCACAGGGTTCTCATTGTGGGGAAGATATATTACGTATATCTACCACGTTGAGTTATTTATAAATATAGCAAAGATGGAGTTATTAAAAGAACAAATAACTAAGTAAATAAATAACCTTGGCTGAAAAGTCTGAATGACTACTAAATGATGTCTAAGGATGCAAAGAATTATGATCATTTGCTTCTATGTAGTGGCCATTTTGATTTTTGCATCCCAGATGTGATAGCCCTATTTTCTACTCCAATCTTTTCAAACTTTTTTTTCACCTTCAAATCAGTTTTGATTCCTGGGGACTGGTGCCTTAATAACCAAATGTCTCTCTTAACTATATCTCCATTATCATGGTGGCTCTTCCTTTTCTGACATTTTTTTTATCAGGCCAATTTTTGTTGTTGTCGAGGGCAGGATGTAATAGCTCCCAGTATATCTGGTCAGGCTATCGAAATAAACATTTCATTTGTTAACCTAGATAATATTTCTACCTCTTCCCTTACATTAAATTGTTCTTCCAGCAGATCAAAGTGACACTCATGATTTTCATTCCATTATTTAATTCTCATGGCAACATTGTGGTTAGTTAGGGTGAGAGATGGCAATATCCAGCTTATTCCATAGATATAATATATTTATGTGGTTTTCTTTCTACACTAACACTTTCATGTTTCTTTGACACTGGCTGTGGGAAGATAGAATCAAAATTCCAAATACCTGGAAGATGGCAGATTGTTGGCTAGGCTACTTATTATTATAGGTAATCCTCAACTTATGACCATACAGGTAGTCCTTGACGTACGACCACAATTAAACCCAATTATTTTGTTGCTAAGCGAAACATTTGTTAAGTGAACTTTGCCCCGTTTTATGATCTTTTGTACCACAGTGAATCACTGCCCTTGTTAAGTAAGGAACATTATTATTAAGTGAATCTGGCTTCCCCATTGACTTTGCTTGCCAGAAGTTCTCAAAAAAGGATCACATGACTTCGCGACACTGCAATCATCGTAAGTACAAATCAGTTGCCAGGCATCCAAATTGTGTTCATCTGACCACAGAGATGCGACACCAATGGTCATAACTGTAAAAAACGGTCATAACTCACTTTGAACGGTCACTAAATGAACTATTGTAAGTCAAGGACTACCTGTACTTGGCGTTATAATTTCCCTTGCTAAGTATGTCAGTTGTTCAGTGAGTCACTCCTGATTTTATGACTTTTTTTTTGCCATGGTTGCCAAATCAATCACTGCCGTTGTTAAGTAAACATGGATTCCTCCATTATCTTTATTTGTTGGAAGCTGGCTAGGAAGGATGAATGCAGGACCATGGAATTTTGCAACAGTTGTAAATATATGCTGATTACCGAGCACCTGAATTTTTTATCACATGACTGTGGGGATGCTATAAAGGTCGTAAGTGTAAAGATTGGTTGTAAATCATTTTTTTCAGATCTGTTGTAACTTTGAACGGTTGCCAAACAAATGGGTGTAAGTTGTATGCGACCTGTACCTGGGACTTACTGTCATCAACAGTGATGACATTTGACTAGACAGACATGGGATTCTACTGCTTAGAGTGTCATCTGCTGTACTATAAATGTGATTTGTATTTAAAATACCTTGTTGAAAGTATTTGGTGAAAGTGGTTAAATTTAGAGATCTTATCAGGATAGGATGCAAGTGGAATAAAACATCCTCTTCTGTCAGATTTTTTAAAATGCAGATTTCTTCAAATGCTCCAAATGATCTGCTACTAAATTGGACAAGGTCAGACAGGTTTTTGATGCAGGATGTCCATTAATAATCGCATGTTGCATCAAAACATCTAACTACTTATAGCAATCAGGATGCAACTAAAGGCTTAGTGTGGTTTTTTTTAACTACAGAAAGGGGGAAAAATCATATTTTGACTAGAAACTGTTTATGATAATATATAGTATTCCTCTTTAGCAAAGAAATTATATAACAAAGGAGTCTGGTTTAGATGGTTATTGCCAGAAGGTATACTGATTTTCTGGGAGGGCAGCAGAATTAGAATTAATATATAGTATTTTTTTTTTAAAAAAAGCTTTTTATAAGGAAATCAAAGAACTACAGTACAATTCCATAATTTCACAGAATCTCTAAAATGCATATCTAAAAGATGCACGAGAGTCATTCATTCATTCATTCATTTCATTCATTCATACATACATGTATACATTCATAGCAATGAAAAGTAGTTGAGACATTATTATTTTTTTTAAAGTAACAGCCATTCCAAGACAATTGAACTAACATCTTGTTTTGACAGCTGCATGGGGGGTGGGGGGAAGTTCTTTCTTTTAGAGTGTAAATATTTTTAAACATTGTATACAGTTGAATGATGTGAAGATTTCATTTTAGTAATTTAAAAGCTCCTCCCACAAATATTGAAACTTTTTTCCTGACTTTGTATATAACAGTAATTGGGGCTACTGCCAATCAGCTGAATCTTAAACTGACAATATTGTAGATGGTAGGAAGTTTGTGTATGTTTAAAGTTAGGATTAGCTAGATTGTGCAGGTAGGTGGTGGTGGAAATACGGAGATGAGAAATATAGAACTTTATTGAATGAAAAATGTCTTCCAAATTAGAAATGTTTCTTTGGGATTAAACCAAGTAGCAAATGGGAAAAAAACTGTCTTGTCAGTTGTAATCTGATTTTCAGGGGGGTGAGTGGGGGGAGTCAGTAGTAAACGTTAGTTGGGGCTGAACCTTTTCAATTCTAATCAAAGAAATCAAATTTGATTTGATCAAATCAACTGATTCAACATTTCACTCTGATCATTTGATTCAAAGACATGATCCATCAAATCACCGATGAACTGTATCTTTTTATTTTGAATTTCGACATAATCATGAGTTTCCAGGACCTCTGACTTTCTTATGGCATGTGCAACATGCACATGAGAGATCCATTTTGGCATAGTGATTAAAACACCAGGTTAGAAACTGAGAGACTGAATGTTCGAGTCCCATCTTAGGCATGAAACCTGTCAGGTGATCTCAGGTCAGTCACATTGTCTTAGCCTTAAGAAGGAGGCAATGGCAAACCACTTCAGAAGAAGTTTGCTCAGAAAACTGTAGGGACTTGTCTAGGAATTTGTCCTCCAAGAATAGGACACAATTAAACAACAACAACAACAACAACAACAACAACAACAACAACAACGATCCTCCTTTTCTCTCCCTTGATTTGGGGATAAGGGAAGAGGGATAAGAGTTATTGATAGGCTGTCATAGTCATGGAAACCTCCAGACCAATAAAAAGACTCCAAAAGAGATGAAAATATCTATATTACAATTGATTGGAGTTGGCTAAGCTCCTTCACTATTCAGTAATAATTTCTCAGTTCCTTCACATCGTTACAGACTCAATGATGGGTTTTATATTCACAAAATGACATCACCTCACAGTCAAGACCTGCAGATGTCTTTGTGCATGTCTGGAAGTGCAGTGTGTTGTAAATGCTGGAAATTGGATAGTACAAAAGTGCCAATGCTTCAACAAGGAATATAAAGAGCTACTTTGCTAAAGTATATATAATGATGCAAAACACCTTCTTGAAGGACTTTGTATCTAATATTTTTACCATCCTTATTTAAATGTCTGCATGACTATGTATAGAGGAAACTCTTCTACATTTTTTTTTGCAGGAGCTTTATTTTTCCTAATTGTAATAATTTTTTTTTAAGTTGAGCAAACACAAAACATTGGTTTCAATTAAAAAGTAAGCCATTGCAACACTACCATTGCTTCCCTAAATTTTTCTTCAGAATGAGTGTTAGGGTTCTGTCTCCATTGGGAGACAGAAAATAGCGCAGTAGAATGTACAGCTAGAGAGAAAGAACGTTGCTAGTAGAAAAACACACGAATAGAGTTTCAGACACTGCTAGTAAAAAACAAGTAGCTTTACTACTAATAATTGCTTCACAAGCAGTGATAGTAGATATAAGTCCAAACATACTTCAAAGAACAAACAATTGCTTACAGTCGTAGTTCACGTTCCAGTCATCAAACATAGGACAAGCAGAGAGAGAGTGAGTGAGCTCTCCTGACTCCCTCTTATTGTAAAGTTAATTACAGCTGCTAAGTACTTCCACCCATTTAAAGCAACAATGGCCATTTGTTATTGTATATAGATATATGTTGCCTACCCAACACCAGGAGTATACTCCCAACAATGAGGACACAGGTATCACTAAAAGTACAGAAGTCACAGGACTGCCTTAACATTGGCATTTAAAAGCATACAGCCTTTAAATGTTTTAGAAGTTGTATCTTTCTTTCCTACATATGGGTAGTCCTCAACTTATGATCACAATTGAGCCCAAAATATCTGTTGCTAAGCAAGATGGTTGTTAAGTGATTTTTGCCCCATTTAACAAATTTTCTTGCCACAGTTGGTAAGGTAATCACATGACCCTGTAACTGTCGTAAATATGAATCACTTGCCAAGCATCTGGGTTTGGATGCATGAGGATGCTGTAATGGTCATAAGGGTGAAAAATTATCAGAAGTCACTTTTTTCAATGTCATTGCAAGATAAATACCAGATCAAGAGTTTAATCCTCCATATGAATATTATGTAAATCATGCAAGGTAGGTTGGGATGGTTAGCCAGACAAGCTAATTCTACTTAAGGTTACATTAACAACATCTTTGAAGTCTGACAGTACATTGTTCACTCTCCCCCATAACTCTTTTAGAGTCCAAGAGACTAATAGGGGTCTTTCCTGAGATGCCTTCTTCTCCCTGTCTCCCAAGATCATCCCCACATACCATTACATTATTGTCCATGATGACCAGGGATAGGTTCATGTTTCTCACAATAGCCATGAACTCCTAGATCAGCTCTCACATCTCTCCCCAAAGGAAAGTTAATATCCTCCAGAACTGACATCTTGAGGGATCACCCACCAGCTAAAAGCATGGGCAGAAATGTTGTTATGAAGCTGGATGAGATCAGCTTCAATTCTACCTGTTTCCAAGGAAGGGAATAAGGAGAGCACAAAGGGACTTCCTGAATGCTGTATATCTAAATCCACAGATAAGCTCCAGCATACTTTGGCATTGGCCCTTACTATAAAGGTCAGCTACCTGGGGCCTCAACCATAAGACAAGGGAGGACAAGTTTGTAGGAGAACATATCTGCAAAGATTGCATGGTTCAATGAAACTGTCATTTGTTGCAGAATGTACTAAGACATGTAGCCACATTCTGCTACCAGTCTGTCTTTGTAAGATGACAAGATGTCCACTTACTTTCTGATTATCCCAGTTTGGAAGCTTCTGGGAGCTGGGACCTCCTTGAACTTTATAAGGCATTTTTTTCCTTCTCACAAATACAACACTTTGTTGATATTTTTGAAAGTGTGTTTGTGTGTGGTGTGTGCGTGTGTGTGTGTGTGTGTGTGTGTGTGTGTGTGCGCGTGCATGCATGGTGGCCAGGTTCTCTACAATACCAACATAAGCCTTGCATGCAATAGTGCAATTTATTTGGGCAATCAGCAGATGTCTGCATTTGCTCATGTCATCATTTGGGGGTTGAGAGGGCGAGAAAAGGAAATGAAAGTGAGTAATAGCATCTTTCCTTCCTGGTGTACTTTCCTACAGTTCTTTGAATTCTTCCCTCAAAGGCCAAAGCAATCTGGATTAAAGCAACTGAAGTTTCTGGCGTGTCTTATAAATTAACTCATCTAATATTTCACCTAAGAGTCCCATTTTAAATGGTTGGTTAAGCCACTCTCATCCCAGCCCAAATGCTGAGTTTCTGTACTGAATGCATATTCTCTTTAGGCAGTGGATAACTCCACTGGATATCTTGATTCTTGACAAACATCCTGAAAACCAAACCTCAGACACATCACAAAAAGTAGAGAGCTATTCAGATCAGAGATGATTTGAATATGGAGGAGATGCTCATTACCAGCTTTCTTTCTTTCTTTCTTTCTTTCTTTCTTTCTTTCTTTCTTTCTTTCTTTCTTTCTTTCTTTCTTTCATGCATTCATTCTTTCTTCGTCCCTCCCTCTCTCCTTCCTTCCTTCCTTCCTTCCTTCCTTCCTTCCTTCCTTCCTTTCTTTCTTTCTTTCTTTCTTTCTTTCTTTCTCTATTTATGAAAGCTATTCTGACACTCCAATCATTTGATACTAAGAGTCTTTAGTCACAACTGAGAATATACATAGCATCCCGATTATTATCAAAATTATCAAAAGTAATAGATGCTTCTGGTTGATGTCATGTCGAGAACGGCTTGGAAATTAGTGGGCTTCGTTGAGCCTTGCAAAATCCAGCTGGTACCTGCTGTAGGGGGACCCTATGGGGTCAAAGTCGCCTTGTAGGGGTGGCGAAGTAAGGAGAAGTGCTTCATGGACCTTGAGGAATTAGCAACTTCCTCATTATGTCCAAAGCAAGCTCTCCCGAACAACAGCAGGGACAACAGCCATTTTCGGCAGTCACAAGCTGGGACAACCTGGATTATAAATTTGTGCTGGAGCAGTTTGTGCACAGAGCATTGAAACTGGGTGAGATAATTTCCAGGGGAAATTCTCTGGCTTCAGGAAAATGTATGCTCCGGAAAGAGCAAGGAAGTAGTCAGTGTGCTTGGATTCTCTTTACTGTATATTTTTCTGTCAGGCAAGTGGACCCTCATGGTTGGATGTCTGCAACTCTCTCTCAAAATCTACCTAAGGTCTCACTGTGCACAATGAACAGGAAAGTGTTAAAGAAAAATCTTAATGTGTAAGCAGCCATTCATTTTTGTAATGTTTTATCTGCTATGTTGGTTAAAGTTTATTTTGAGTTCCAACTGCTGAGCATTACAGATAGTCCTCAAATTAGAACCATCCATTTAGTGATCCTTTGAAGTTACAATGACATGAAAAAAGTGACTTCTGATCATTTTTCACATGACCATTGCAACATGATCATGCGATCAAAATTCAGTCGCTTGGCAACTGATTCATATGTATGATGGTTGCAATGTCTCAGGTTCATGTTATCACCTTTTGTGACAAGAAAAGTCAACAGGGAAGCCAGATTCACCTAACAACCATGTTACTAACTTGCCTGCAGTGATTCACTTAACAACAGTGGCAAAAAGGTCATAAAGTAGGCAAAACTAACTTAACAAGCATCTTGGTTAGTAGTGGGAATTTTGGGCTCAACTGTAGTCATAGGTCAAGGACTACCTGTATCTCATTGGATTGTAGGGTACAATCTGGGTAGATGAAAGCATTTTATAACTCAAATTAATTTCAATAGATGAGGACCAAATTAAACATTATTCTCACATTTAACTCAAAGAGACAGTGATGTATTTCTCTGTGACTTGTTCTTATCTCTGTTATTTTAAAATTGGTTTGATCTATGTACAAGCCTCTGATCTCTACTTTTAAGGAATAATTGTAGTTCAATATATAGCAACCTAATGAGTTTTAAAGTTGTTTTCAGTAGTTTTCACACATAATAATGACCTACACTTAAGAGTTTAGCATATCACCTGAAATATATTTTCTTACAATATTATTACAGATCTTCTCTTTTTTACTGCAAAACTATGGCAGCAAACACCAGTTAGAAAATGGACAATAATTGCTGTGGGTTTCAATGCCTTCTATAGTTGTAAAATGCCATTCTCAATTAATATGCATTAGTTCAAAGAAAGGCATCCATTAATATTCATGGTTTTGAGTGACAACTTGGCAGTTATTCTAAATGTGAATTGAGCTAGACAAGTGTATTTCATTATGGAAGTAATCATATGTGGAGGAGGGTGGGCGAAACCCAAATTTATACAAAGAGAATTGGTTTGGATTCAGGAAAATGTTTTGTTGCATAGTTAATACATTTCAAAGGAAAGTTAATAGATTCAAGAAATATGTTAGGAAAAAAAATATATTTCCGCATGTTATTATTTTTTTCTGCTTTCCTTTAAAATCAAATAAAACTTCTATAACACTAGCACTTAGACTTATATACTGCTTCACAGCCCTCTCTAAGCAGTTTACAATCAGCATATTTTCCCCAACAATCTGGGTCCTCATTTTACTCACCTTGGAGGGGTGGAAGGCTGGGTCAACCTTGAGCCAATGAGGATCGAACTCCTGACAGTCAGCAGAATTAGCCTGAAATGCTGCATTCTAATCACTGCACCACCATGGCTCCTATTACTGAGCCATACGTGAATATTGCAAGTTGTAGCAATATCAACAATTGATTGAAATTTAATGCATTAATACAGGCCTTTTTTATGCATTAATCTTTAAAGAAAACCTTTATATTCACCAACAGAACTGTGAGTATAGTTGTTTCCCCCTATGGTATATTTAATCAGCATTGACCATAGGAATGATCCTCTCCAGAAAATGGATTGATCCAAAAGATATAAGATGGCTCCAGGGAATTTTTTTAGCTAATATAGGAAGATGTTCTAGGCAGCCGAAACAATTCTTTTGTGTATGTGTCTCTTTATAGCCCTTTCAATTCTTTGGAACTCATCTGAGCTAATAAAACACATATGATGAGATTTAAAGTAATCATAGGGCACTGGCAATCCATGAGAATTCCACATCATAAAAAAAAATCAGCCTTTTTTATTCTTTCCAACTCATTTTTTTTCCATTTGTTTGTAAGCAACATAACCATCTGAAAAACAGAACAGAATAGGAATGTATTGGTGCTAAGAATTTTCCAGGCTGATCAACTGATTTGATAAAGTATTGTGCCTACAATATGCCTTAATTAATATCATATTCAAACAGTAAATATTATTTTAATACAATATTTTAATATACTACTAAAAGTTTAAGTTTTTTAAGTATTTAAATTTAAGACCATTAATAGAAAATACACTTTATTGAATTGCTTCTTAAAGTAACAGGTCGGTGCCACTAATTGGCTTCATGAGTTCTGTAATGTAACAAAAATTACAAAATATTAAACCAAATGTAATGTTTCTTAGGGAATATATGTATTAATCATACTGTTAGACAGAACTTCAATGCTTCTGAGATTATTTTTTTTAGTCTTTAAGTGGATGTAGTTGGTGATCACTGAATATTTTTTTAATCAAGGGCAATACACTCTGTGAGCCCCTGGTTTACCTATTCCCTTCTCACATACTTTAAATGGTAATTGTTAAATTTGAATGTTAGCACAAAGGGTGGGAGCTTTTGCTAAGAGTCAGTGCTGATTTGATGGCACAGAATCAATCAAGCAATCAATCAAGCAATCAAAACCAGGGAGGGGAATGCACATTAACAATAAGTTACAGCAATTAAATTTAACTAATATTGCATCTGCCTATCTTTCCAAAAGTAGGACCAACACATATAGTATAGATCCTAGGGAACACTAGGATATCCTTTGCTTCAGAGGTGGGTTCTGACAGTCACTACTGCCAGTTCACTTGTGGGCACGGCACACGCTTGATGCGCACTGTGCGTGCATGCACAATGCAATAAAATTTGCTCTGTGCATGCGCAGAAGCAAAAAACAAGATGGCGGCACCTGCAGCACCACCCAGAGAACCAGTTTGAGGGCATGGCAGGCCTGGGTCGCTGCCAGTTCCAGCGACCCAGGCTACCAAACCACTACTTGTTCAGCCAAAGTGATCCAAACCGGTAGGAACCCACCACTGCTTTGCTTGCATTCACAAATGCTAGTGAAAAGACTGCATAATGTTCATCCAAATGGGTCAACTGTTAACTTCAGTATCTTTCTGGACCACGTTGCTGGCAGAGATGTATCAGCCACTGTTAAGAAGTAATTCCAGTCATTCTTAGAGGCTGGGATTGGATCGTTTCCCATGACATACAGTTTTCAATGTCCATTTGTTTGTTCGGATTTATAATGCATCTTTCCACTTCACACATTGCCTTTTCTTCCCCTGAAAATTAATGTCTGTAAGGAGCAATTACATTCCCCAAAATCTAGGGTGAATCTAGAGAATATTTTCATTATGTTTCTAAGGATGCTCAGTTTTAAACATTTCTATCTGGACTAGGAATGATAAAATACAAAAAAAAGGATATATTAGTGTACTTCGCTTCATATAAAATTGTCCAGAATGTAATCCAGCGTTAGCACCCACAGGTGGAACAGACCAGCAAATCAACTTCACAGAAAGCCTAAAATGACTTCTAATGAAATTGGCTATGGCAACAAAATATTTCAAGTCTGATTGTGTTGACCCTTGTAAGGAGCTGTAAGTATAACCTTGATGACCCTGGAAAAAGAAGCTCAACCAAGACATGGTAAGATAAAAGAAATCTGAGTCAAAAGCAGAAATGTAATTTGAGAAAAAGTTTCAGAGTTGATCCCTCCTAGTTTTCTTAAAGATAAAAGGAAGCAACAGGGAAGTGCTCAGACTTGCAAGATTCTGTTACTGTAACCCTATCATAAAAATGGTAATAGACACCATTGATAACTTTGGTTTCCTAGTCTGATCTGCCTGGAAGGCCTGACATACCTCCTCTTCCTCCTCCTTCTCCTTGTAGTTCAGCAAATTAGACAGGCGTCTGCCTGAACAGTTACCAAAAGATTCAGCCCTTTTTACATAGGTGGTACTTTTTGCATTTTCCCTACTCACTGTGCATGGAATATATTATGTGATGATAGTAGTGAGGTACCAGTCTAACAAGTACTTTTAAGAGTGGGGCAGAGACCATATTTCTATGTTACATGTATACCTGCCAGGTACATGCTGACATAGAGACGTTCAGTAGTTCAATCCTTGATAGCTTTAAGGGTTGATATATTAAGACTATGAGAGTCAGTTTGAAGCAGTCCTTTCAGCCTAGAAACTAGGATACTGTGCCTTCCAGTCAGGGGTGGGTTTCAGCCGGTTCACACTGGTGTAACGGTTGGTGAAATTTAGCGTGTCTTCCCATACTGGGGTTTCCAGAGGCCCCTGACCAGAATGGCCCCTCCCCTGGCCTGCCTCACCCCACTCATTCCCTCCCTCCCCCGGGTCACTGCTCGCTTGCCTTTCCTGTCCACACCATGCTTGCCCTGCCCACCCACTTCCTTTGCTCACCCAACAGAGGCTCTGCAGCTACAGGTGACTGGGGAGGTGGAGGGGGGAATGCTGCCTGTCTGTCTGCCCCCTCCAGAAGCAACTTGGGAGGCCTTGGGATGGTCAGCAGCCCATGTGCCACTGCCATGTGACTGCTCTGGGGGAGTAACACCTGTCCAGAAGTGGCTGCAGCCGGCAACAGGATGCAAATGAGAGGCCATCCAGCAGATTGTTCCAAGGTCAGTGGGTTGGCAGGGAGATTGTGCGGGTCTGGAGGTGGCAGGGAGGTGGGACATGAAGGCCACCCTGGGTGCCTGCCAAGTGCACATATCATAAAAGTGGCATGTTACCCATCCCTGAATTAGATCATAACAGTTGCTGCCATAGGATAACTTGAATGTATGTAACTAATCCCCCCCATTGTATGAAAGACCATTTTTCTCTGTATGTTATGCCTCACACAAAGCCAGATTATGGATCATTTTAACTGCAACTTCTGGCTTTCAAAGAGTTCAACTATTGTTTCTTCTTCTTCTTTACTTAGCAGGAGGGTAGTATGTTTGAGAAAGATTTGCATTGCATTGAACCATATCCTCCCGGAGCATGAGTTTGAGGCTGTGAACATTGCTGCCAGTTTCATGTTCAAAATATGATGAAGGGCAAATGAAAATTACACTCAGTAGCCAACAAGCTGCTAATAATGTCAAACAGCCCTCCATTTGGAAATTAGTAGAGCGAACAACAAGCACAAGGTGATAGATGGAACACTATCAGAAAATGCTATTGAGTTTGAAATATGCTTTTGTGGAGGGAGGAGTACAGACTCTGAATCTAAATAGGTGAGATGGGGTGGAAAATCCAGTTGTCCTATATGTATGTTGCACTAAGAAATAAGTATCGAAAAGCAACCTAACCCTTACCATTGCCAGGGGGTAGGCTACTCAAACGTTACTAAACCTACTCTGAATTATGAAATTATTCTTCTCTGTATCAACATGTCTACTCTTATTTTTTTCTCCCATTTCCCTTGCCAAAGCTAATGGACAATGATTCATTTTAGTAAATAAATTTCTAAGAATGTGTATGATTTAGCATTTTGACAAAGGCATTGCACTTTGTCTCTTCTGTCACCTGCTCAAACTTATACAGTATACTCTAACAGAAACAGCTAACATAGGAAAGCCAGACCTCTTCTTCTGAAACATCCTACACTTCAAATTCATTAAAGTATACCATATTTTTCAGAGTATAAGACACACCTTTCCCCCCACTCCAAAAAGAGGGTAAAAATCTGGGTGCATCTTATACACTTCTTAATACGGTATTTTTGGCCTCCTGAAATCCTACCCACAAACATCCCTTCCCCCCGCCACAAAAATGGACATGCAGAGAGTTTGGGAGGCCTGCAAAGTTCTCCTGGAGGCTGGGGAGGGCAAACATGAGGGGGAAACAGGCCTTTTTTGCCTGTTTCTCCTCCCCAGCCCTCAGGAGCATTCTACAAGCCTCCCAAAGCTTACACATGTCCTGTTTTTTTGCAAAAAACAGGCAATTGTTTGCTCGTTTTTGCCCCCCTAGCCCCCAGGAGCACTTCACAGACCTCTCAAACACTCTGCATGCCCTGTTTTTCACAAAAAAATGAGGCCTGCAGAGGGTTTGGGAGGCCTTCAGAGTGCAAAAAACTTTTTAAAATTTACCTCTTCAAAATCTTAGTGTGTCTTATACTCCGGTGTGTCTTATAGTCAGAAAAATACATTATTCAAAACATAAGATTGGAATTGATATTTTGTTTCTTCCAGAAGAGAAAAAAATAATATAGGTGCTTGAAGACATTAGAATGGGCCCATATGTGACAAAGATTAATTTTTATATTTTGAATTCTTTTCTATCACAGAGACTTTTTGAATCTGCCAGTGAGGTTTTCATGTCAAACTAAATCAACCATTCTAAATGACAGCGAAACGACTTCATCATTCCATGAAGTTCCACAGAACTGTAAGGGAAAAAAGGTAGGGGGAAGGCACAAAGGTAAGAACCAACAAAATTGTCAAGTAGATGGATATAGTCACTTAATACCCAGCGTAATGGAGAAAGCTGTTTCCTTGATGTAAATTTGTGCTTAGTGTGCAAAAAAACATTCTCAGAGGTTTTAGATCAATGTCAGGCTGCAACCTACCATGGCTTCAAAACTTGTGATAAATTCTAATTCAAATATATAATATATTCATTTCCTGAAGGTTTCTTTCTTTTCTTTTTTCAAAGTGCTTTGTTTCAGTAAATTATAGCCTTTAGCAGCATTTCAAAGTACAATGTGTAACATTTTGGTTAACCTTTTATTTTGCTTAAAAATGGCTGTGACTATATTTGAAAAAAAAGAGGGATAGGAAGAAGTCAATGAAATGATGCACATTGGGATTACACATCTTAAGTTTCCAGATTTATTGATGGAGTTTGAAATGCTATAATTGACTGAGATATATGAGTAGTGGCTGAGAGCTCAATAACAAGATCACACTATCAAGGCTGGTTGAAAAAGTTGCCCCCCTGTTTCTTGTCTCTCTCTAGATTCAAACATTGGCAACAGGGCAAAAACAGTAAATCTTCCACACTTCCTTAAGGGATGCAACATAGGTGACATAACAGCAAGAATAAAAATGGGTGAGATGAATTTTATAAATTAAATTAGTATTGGAAAAATGGTCTAATCCTTCCATTATCAATTTCAGCAATGAATGAAAGTAATGTGACAAAAGGAAATTCAATTTTATTTCTTTAAATTAAAAAAATAAATAAAAGAGAAAATTCAGTAGCATTAAAAATATTGTGACACCTTTGGATTCATTCTACAGTATGACTGTAGATGCAGTGGCATTCAAGGCGGTGGTCAAAATAGCAAAGAAAACATTATGATTCAAGCCTGGTCATTTTTGTGTGTGCATCTCTGCTCATTGTCATGCTATGCCTATTACCCTGCCAACGTTGACCCTTTGTAACATTATCCTCCCCACAGATTCTACTGCACACTTGAAACACTACGTACTGTTCTTTCATCTGCTGCTTAAAAGGAAGTTTGCACCCTGGATGTAGATTTGTAACATCCTTTGCTTTACACCTATATCCCAGACAATTAAGCAATTGAATCCACTCCTGTACCAGGAAAACTATTCTAGGAGACACATCAGGGCCATATACAATTATGCATTCTAGAGAAAGTGGATAGTAGAACGTTTCTTGGTGTTTCAGTTTTGTCATTACTAAGGCACTTGGGGGGGGGGGGGTTGTCTACAGACCTGAAGTCATTTAATGAATTCAGAGGGGAAAAATACCAGGGAGGTACTCTGTCAGTTAACATACATACATACATACATACATACATACATACATACATGTGTGTGTGATCTCAACATTAAGTGGAACCATTTTTCCTGTTCAGGGAGGACATGTGAGTTTACTTGCAATGCTCCCATGAACTTATAACAGGAGCCTGGCTATTTCCAACTGTAAAGGGTCAAGCTACTCTTTAGTGGCAGTAAGGGATTTGCCAACTGCATACTATTGTGGGGAATAAGAAGATGACCTTGATGGAGATATGTATTCAGGCCAGTGGTGGGATTCAATTTTTTTTACTACTGCTTTTGTGGGGAACTAGGGGAAGGATACTGCAAAATCCCCATTTCCTCTTGATCAGCTGGGACTTGGGAGGCAGAGAATAATATGGGGGTGGGGCCAGTCAGAGGTGGTTTCTACCGGGTCTCTGAACTACTCAAATTTCTGCTATCAGTTCTCCAGAACTGGTCAGAACCTGCTGAAAACCACCTCTGATTCAGGCCCAGGCAAAAGGGCCTGAAACAAGTATTAAGTCCATAACAAGATAACACTTGGAAGCAGCTCAAGCGTACCTCCCTAGTTCACTTTAGAAGGAAGAGAGAAGGCATAATAAAACCTACAAAATTCTCTTATTATAGCCAACAGTTTTAGCCTTCCTATAGACTTGATTTCCTAATCTGGCCTATCTAGAGGGGCTGACAATTATCAAACACAGTAGCAATTTTGGAGGGCCCTTGAGTGGCTTTAGAAAAGACATTTTTGTCTATTTCTTATGCAGACTTTTCTTTGACATTGGGCCTCTTGGTGGGAAACTTAAATATTTTAGCTCTTTTTGGCTGTTTTTGGAAGCAACCAGAGGTATTGAAGCATGACTGTATTTATTGGCAATTGGCTTCAGGTGCTGGGCAGAGACACTCTTGAACCCAGTTTTTAACCAACAAATTCTCTCCATAGCAAGACTGAGCAAGGAAAGGTTATTTGCTAATCACTGTGGCAGAAAGGTAAGCATAAGAGATAATCTAGCTATTGAATGGATTTGCTCTTTTAGAAACTTTAATCATGGTGGATATTAGTTAAATAAATTCTTGCTTATCCACATTGTTGTTGTTGTTGTTGTTGTTGTTGTTGTTATGGCTGATTTCCTACAATTGGGTTTATCCTCTGGTGATGCAATGGTTTAGCTGTTTTTTTATTCTTGTTAGCAAGACTGCAGTGACTGACCACTCTGTTTTTCTAGTTCCAGACTACAAAATTTGGAAGGCAAAAAGTCTGAAGGACAGAATATTGAAGAAAACACTATTAGGCTTTTACAGATCCTTCTATATGGGCAGCACTGTTTTTTTTTCCGGCTATCATTTAATTGCAATAGTGGTTCATCAAGCAAGGTAATACACTGGAGCAAGTGGAACTAAGCATATAAATATTTATATTTGGCTCATAACGAACATGAATTAATGTAAGGGGGCAGGGAAATTTCAAAGGAACTGGGGCTTATGTTCTTTGTGACTTGTGTGGATCTAATGTTCTACTGAAAATTCCTGCTTGTATGAATGATTGAGAACAGGGGTCGGCAAACTTAAACACTTCCCACAGAAAAGAAAACACCCGGAGCCACAAAAGTCCTAACCGGAAGCCCCCTGTTTAATTCTGGAGCTGACCGGAAGTTCAGTTCCCCCACCATAGAGTCTCCTCCTAGCGTGGCGTACTTTTTCCTCTACCTATCATAACTGAAAGCCCTATCAATTGTGGAGACAACTGGAAAACCCTCCCCTTGCCATAGAGTCTTCTCCTGGCTCACTGTGCTTCCCCCCCCCACTGGAAGCTCCTCCCAAAATTGTGGCGCCGACCAGTGACAGAGCCACAGTAGAAGGAGGAAAAAGCCACATGCAGCTCCAGAGCCGCAGTTTGCTGACCCCTGAGTGAGAAAGATATCAGTACTATGTTTCTATAGAAAACGTCCTTGAAGTCTTCTATAAGCAAGAGCAAACTAAGGGTTAAACAACTGCCATTCAATTTGACACATATTGGTCTATTTCATATGGTGGTCCAATAATAATGTACTTGAGGTGATTATTGCCATTGTAAAATACTAACTGAAAATACATAATGCAATGTGACACATGGGAGAGCACGTCTAAATGAAAGCAGGGCTCGCATATTGGTTTTTTTTTTGTTTTTTTTTACATAGAACCTGCCAGTCAAATCAAACCTTTATGAAGAGCCAGAAAGCAATTTTCAGTCATATAGAATATATCATCCAGATCAGATTCTTGGAGGTAAATCCCTTTCACTTGGGTGTTTAAATTCCAATAAAATACAGGTCATATTAAAACTGTGGCTTTTGTTTCACCTTTTCTCCCCCTCTTTAATTCATTTTGAGTCTTGGAGAACAAGTGTTTTATTGAGCATGACGTCTGAAAGAGGTGCTGTGCAAAGAAAGCTTGCAAAAAAAAGGCCCACATATGCTTTGAATAATAACAGTCTGGTGGTTCCTGGCCTCCCTTGTTCCTGTTTGCATAGTCTGCTTTTCCATGGGTGAACAGAAGATTATCCAGGTTCCAGCAAAGGCTCTAATTCTGGAATCATCTTATTCATAAATGCATCTGGTGGAATTCAGCAGGACAATCATGTGCATACAAACTTAATAACTACATTAGAGCATATATACTATAATAGCCCATGGAACTGACTTGTGAAATTTGTTCTACTTCTGTTTGGGGTGTTACAGCTTAGAGTACATACCTTGCATATAAAGAGTCCCAGACTGAGTTTTTGGTAACTTCAGGTAGGATTGGAAAATTCCTGAAATTCTAAAGAGGCAGCAGCCATCTGTATAAATAATTCTGAGTTAGGTAGACCAGTGTGTTGATCCACTCAATAATATTGAGTTAGAAGTGCTACATTACACCGAAGTGGGATTAAAATAATAAACTATTCAATACCATAAACATGAGTTATTTAGCCTGGCTAGCAATATTATATATTCACAGTGCAATCATTGTAATTTAAAAGCAGGTTAAATTTTTTTAACTGGCTGTACTTAGTTCATAGAGATATTAAGTAGAATATGCATCCATAAACTGATACCAATGTTGAAAAATCTGCTAATTTTTTTTTAATATAAACATGGATATGTTTCGTTTCTCCACAAATCAGTAAAAACTAATGGTCTCAGTCATTTCCTGTAGAAAATGACCAGGTTGAGCTTCAGAGAGAGATCAAAAGCATAATCAATCTCGAGTCCCTTCATGTGCACAAGAGATCTAAGTCCAGCCCACCTTAAATACCACTGACTCTTATCTATCACCAAGTACCCTATTTTTCAGAGCATAAGATGCACCAGAGTATAAGATGCACCAAGGTTTTGAAGAGGCAATTTTTTTTTAAAAAAAAAAGTTTTTGCATTCTGCAAACCTCCCAAAAATGGCCTGTTTTTCACAAAAACTGGCCCGTGTTTTGTCAAAATGGATAGCCTTTAGGAAGCTGCTGGGGCTGAGGGGGCAAAAAATGACAATTGTTTTGCTCATTTCTGCCCTCCCTAGCCCCCAGGAGTTCTCTGAAAGCTTCCTAAAGGCTCTGCATGGCCATTTTGGTGAAGGGGGTGGGGTTTGGGGAGACAAAAAAAATGCTGTATTCAGTGTATAAGATGCACCCAGATTTTCAGCCTCTTTTTTGAGGGGAAAAGGTGTGTCTTATACTCTGAGAAATACGGTAGTTCAGATTCTTGTAGAGAGCTTAAGCTTTCAATAAACTTTTATATTAATTTGAAGAGAGTGGATTTCCTGATTTCTCACTCTTGGCAGCTCCATCTCAAAGAAAGAAGCAGGCTGACATTGACTAGGATGCAGTCTTACAGATGTAGAGAATATTAGAGCTGCTTGTTTTTAATTTAGTCTAAAGTATAATTAAAAGGGATTTCCTTTCAGCGTCCAAAAACATGTGAGGAAAGCATCCAAGTATCAATATGACCAGTCAAATTTCTCCCATATAGCTAGCACATGTAGCTAGGAATATTGAACATTGTATCAATTGTCATGGCATGAAGGTTCAAAGGAACAAACTTTTCAATCTGAAATTATATGTCCACTTTTATTCATTGGTGGATGTCTATTGTCACACTTATTTGGTCCTTCCTTTTAGTAAGAACTTGGCTAAATTAAGTTCTCTATAAACAGTAAAAAAATTTAATACAATGAATCTTCCAGGTTGTTTTAAAAAAAGATAAAATATTTAATTAAGAAATCAATGTAAATCTTAAAACAAAATTAAAGTTGAACATGGGCAAAGATTGATTCTCCACTGAGTTTTGAATACTAACTTTTAAAAGGAGAGCTTGAAAGCTTTTGTATCCCCCCATGTTTTAAAGATGCATAAGACTGGCACCTCTGTTATTGACAAGCTATCATTCTGAATTGCTCTGTGACAAGCACATAGAACATGGGGCATCTTCTTCAGAGGATCCTCTCTAAAGTGTACAAGACAGGTAGGAGACAATTCGATTAGATTCATTAAGGGGTGAATGTTTGTTTATTTGTTTTTTAAATCAATTTCATATTTTCCCCCTCCTAGATAAAGAAAAGATCTCCATTTGAGATTTTTTAGAAAGGTAGGGAGGTAGGAATGGAGAAAGGAAGAAAGGAAGAAAGGGAGGGAGGGGAGAAGGAAGGGAGGGAGGAAGGAAGGGAAGAAGGAAGGAAGGAAGAGGCAACTTTAGTTTTTACAGTAAAACAAGATATAATGTGATGTGTGAAGCCAATTATTGAAAAATGGGAAAAAGAAGGGGAAGGAGAAATGAATGAATTTGATTTCAGTGCCTCTGGCAGATTTTCTGCTCAGTCTTATTTTTATCTATCTTACAAACAAAGTATTTTTTTAAAAAAAACTGGCTGGTTGATAGAAGAACCTGATAATGACATCAAGTGAAGAACTAATTTATGGTTGTTGTTGTTTTTTTTTTTTTTTTTTGCTTCAGCATAACATTGATTTCCATTCAACCTTACTGATAATTAATGGTTGATTGAGAACTGTTCCATAGTTTGAATTTGCATATGTTTCAACATGTCAAACATGCTCCAAAGGAAATTCTAGGGAGGGCAGTTAATTAGCTATATTTCCCTAACTTTCTGTGCTTAAGAACTTTTTCTGCCTCTATCTACTTGATGCAATGGGAAAGGTTAGTCAATAGTCATTTAAATGAGCGTTTGAAAATTATTTTAGTGTTTGTGATTGGTCTTGCTGTGTTAGCCAGGTTCCAATTATTTCTCTTAGGTTTTGTGGATGGTAAGTAGAATCTTTTGAACGGTTTGGTATGAATGCTATGCAATCTTAAAAAAAAAAAAAGATACTGAACTCCATTTTGGTAACATTTTGAAGAATCCTTGTTCCAGAAAATACTGAGTCCTATGGGATATTTTTCCTATAGGGTTGCAAGCCCTTATTAGCTATTTTCAATGGAGGATGGGCAGTACAATGACTCAGTGGGTAAGGCACTAACTTGTTGGCTGGAAAACTCACAGACCATATTCGACACTCGAGCTTAGTGCATGGGGTGAGCACTTGTTTTAACATAGCTCCTGCCCAGCTAGCACTTGAAAGCATGCAGATGCAGATAAATAGTGAGGAGGAAACATTGGTCTGTGACAGGGGTGTCAAACTCAATTTCATTGAGGGCCGCATCAGCGTGGGGTTTGACCTCGGGAGGCAGGTTGTGGGTGGCCAGCTATACAGCACTTGTGTCAGGGGTGCCTGTGGTGGCCCAAGAGCTCTGCCAGTGAAAATGGGCTGTTTCCAGAGTGGCCCTGTGGGTCAAATCTAAGCACCCCAGATCTGGCCTCCGGGCCTTGAGTTTGACACCACCACCACCCCCGCTCTGTGATGTCATGCTGCCTATATGGCCACAGAAGCATCTTTGGACAGTGTTGGCTCATGACCTCAAAACAGAGATGAGTATCATCCCCTAGGGTTGGCAATGACTAGCAGAGGATAACCTGCAGGGTCGCCTTTCCCGCCTTCCAATGGAGAAGAAGCCTGGTATGCAAGTTTAAGTAGGGTGTCAGAAGAGATTTTTTTAAAAAGTCAAAATAATGGCTGCAACCAGGTGATTGACGTTTCACTATTTTGTATGTGCATTGCATACATGATCAGGCAGGGATCTAATCACATGGCAAGGCATGCTATCGTGAATGGAATAAATCCTCATTGACTTTTTTTTACACACACACACACACACACACACACACACACACACACTGCCCATAACCTCCACAAATGTCCTTTGGTGTAAGCTTTGTTTGATCTTCATGCCAGTAAATGAATATTTTACCCATCTCACTTTCAGCATGCCAAGAAAATCTTCAAGGTATAGAACTGGGCCAGCATGTGGCTGTTAAACACATTCCGGGGGAAAAAAAACTACACTTCTTTTTTACTAGTTCTCATTCAATGTGATGGAAGAGAACAAACAACTCCAAGGAGAAGAAATTGCTTTCTTCTGACATTTGCTACAATAAATATGATATTAAAAACTGTTTTACAGGCCTTGAAGCTTTGGGAGATCAATGCCCAGGTACCAAGTAAGGTTTTCCACAGGCCTTTCCTCCCAGCATCTTATGATGCTTCCTCAGTGCAATAGTTCAGAATTGGGAATTTCTTTGCAGTGGATTGGTTAGTGGTTTGTTGCTGGCTGGAGATGGTGTCCATTCAACTTTGATTGGTCATCCTTGTTGGTTTGTTGGTCATGGTGTGGATCAGGCCCTTGAGTGGGTGGTAAATCATATCTAGCCCCATTGATCTGTCAACGTGTCAAGATTTCAGGTATTCTCTAGCTTTCTTGTGGTTGATGCAATCTACCAGTATGTATTTTTTCCCCCAGGTGGCTGTGGTTTGTTTTGAGTCTGTGGTTGGCTGTAGGATATGGTGATCTTGGTTTTTTTTTTTTACTGCATTGATGTATTCTGTAGTTCACTGATGAGGCTGGTGCCATTTGCCTGGAATAGGACAAATCCAGGAACCTATTTTGTTTACAATATCAGTTCTCCTGGCAAGGTGTGCAGTGTTTTGATTTACCCAAAAATTATTTGTAGGTATCTATACAATTGTGGGCCGAGTGGCTGGAATAATCTGCTGGTGGTTTCACATGCATTTATTTTGCCTGAGAGTGTTATTGTAGTGCTTCTTGTGATGTTTTTCTGGTTTTTGTATTGCTTCGTAGAGCATTTTTTTGTGAAATGAAAGGGTATTTCTTTTGGAATGTACTGTATTTAGAGGTAATCATATTATGTAGCTTTTTTTTTGGTGTTGTGAGCTGCTACAGTTGACAAAGATTTCTATGCAGCTAATCAATAATCAAAAAGTTATTCCTAATGTGTATTCTCTATGTACATCCTTGAAGTTTCATCCCATTAGTTCTGGTGTGGACCAAAAGTTAAAACATTCCAGATGGATTTTGGAAAACCCCTAAACTGGAATGTTGAAAAGTACGACAATTGGACATTTTCTTTAAAAAAATATTATTAATTTGGGAGAATCCACAAATCAGCACTATTGGTGCTTCTGGATTTGGTTCTTTGTAGTTCCTGGGAGGTTTATGTTGTTTCCTGAGAGGCATTGATGCATTTTTCTATATAGTTTGGGAATGAGATTATTCTAGTTTTCTTGGTAAGTGCTGGCATCTCCAAGCAAAGTTTCTGCTACAATATGTGAATGTAGTATTTTTCCATTCATGATGACTGCAGTTATTCCTTTATCTGCTGAAAGAATTATAATGCTGGAATCTGACTTTAATTTATTCGCATCTGCCTCTTCTTGCCTGCTAGTTTGAGTGAGTAAATTGGCTTGTTTGGACAATGATATTCAGTCTGAAGTCTGATTATCTTTTCTGGGAAAGTCCTGCAACTTGGAGAGTACAGTTAGCTCTGAGAGGAAGAGCAGGATGTCTACATTTCAGTGTACTGAAAGAGTAGTTTTTGCAAAAGATTGATCTTTCCTAGATGATATTTTTTTGTTGGAGAAGTCTTTGGTTCTGCCCTTTGATGTTTGGATTTAGGGGAGGGGGGTTAAATTCAAGTTAATTCCACCTTCAGACCAGTTTTCCTTGATGCTGTTTGGAGGACAGACAAGTGAAGGTGTTAAAGGAATATTCAATATTATGACCTTGACTAATATATGGAGCTTCTGGCTCTTTGAAATCCAGTGACGTCTAATCAATAAAACTTCACCCTTCTGCACTTGTTTCTTTCATTTTAAGTGTTAGTGAGTTTAATGAATCTGATGCCTTCTGAGTATGATTTGCACTATATTAATAGACAGAAATCCCAGGCACACTTAATGTGTGCAAGCAAGCATCAATGAAACCTTCTGGGGAATCCTGGACAGAACTACATTCTTAAGGGCATGAATGTTAAACATGAATTCTGAGCCTCATAAGAAAATGCTTTGCTTCTTGTCACAATAGAAAGGCTTCTGAATCTTATTAGATGACATCATTCTCTGCTGTCATGGCTAGATTGTATAAGTGATGGTGATGGTAAATCTACTTTCCCTCCTAATTGCTCCTCCCCATAGTTGATCACTGTCATATGGAAGGATGATAGGAATCATTCATCTTGTTTGCTTTAGGCCAGATTGCAGCTTGTCCTTCATGCACGAGAGCTGAGGATGAATAAAGTTTAGGTTCTATCATTGCATACAAATAAAAGGAAGTTGGTAATGTATATTCTTTGTTTAAAATGTGACATTTGCAACACGTAAGTTCTTCAGTGTCATTTCATCTTTTCCTAACTTGATGCCATTTTTGTTATTTATTTATTATTTATTAAATTGCTATGCCACCCATCTCATGGTTCGAGGCAACTCTGAGTGGCTTACAATATAATAAAAAATAGAATATAAAAAATGATGAATATAAAAAGAGATTAAGCATACAAAATATTAAATGCAGACTAAAAGACCAAAAGTTTGGTGTTGGAGCAAAGTGATACTTCTATGTCACTGCTCCAACTATTTACAGCCTACAACTTCTCCATCAGTGCACCCCACCAACCAGCAGAGTCAGGTTTTAAGACTCTTCCTGAGGCCCCGAAAGGTGGGTTTGCATCTCAGTTCCAGTGACAAGATGTTCCCAAGGGTGAGTGCCAGGGCAGAAAAGGCTTTTCTGAGCCCTGCCATTCAAAATTCCTTGACTAATGGGGTTCGGAGTAGACCCCTTCTGCTAAAATGAATAGGGCAGGACATTGAGGCAAGATAGTTTCTCAAATATTCTGGAACCATGCCATAAAAAGATTTAAAGTTCATGATCAAGACCTTGAATCGAACCTAGTAGCAAATTGGCAGCCAGTGAAGTTCATGTATGTGTGGCAGTTACATATGCCACACTAGAAGCCTCCAGAACTGTTTGCACCGCCACATTCTGCACCAAGTGTAGCTTCCAAATACTTTTCAAAAGTAGTCACGTGTAAAGTGTATTGTAATAATCCAAATGGGAGATGACTAGAGCATGAGTTACTGAGTAAAATGTGGCGTTTGTATCTATACTACACAGTATCCATTTGAATGTACGTTCTTTGGTAGGGTTTCATCTGTTCCTAAGATGAAGGTCTTATCATTTTAAAAAAAGGACAGCTTTTGTCCTTTAATGATAATGGCAACCCCTTGGTTTATGATTAGGTTATTCAGTGAGAAAAGATTGATGTGCATGTGTGTCAGAGGTGGGTTGCTAATTTTTTTACTACAGGTTTGAGTGCGCTCCTGTGCATGCTTGTGTGTGTGAAGCATCCAGGCAGGTGAGGAGAGCCTCCAGCTGCCAGTACTACTGCAGGCCGAACCAGCAGCAACCCACCTCTGGTGTGTGTGTGTTTGTGTGTGTGTGTGTGTGTGTGTGTGTGTGAAAGAGAGAGAGAGAAAGAGAGAGAGAGAGACAGAGACAGAGACAGAGAGACAGAGAGAGAGAGAGAGAGAGAGAGAAAGTCCTTCTTCTATGTTGCAGGATTTTACAATTCACACTAGCACAAAGCTCTGTATATTTCATCCTTCACTTTCCTGTATTTTCTAGGGACTCTTCAAAATCAGATTAATATAGTTTTGCTCAAAGTACTTTGACCTACAGGATTTCAAGTTTATTGGTGGGTAAATAAAGGTTAAGTCCCAGAATAAATAACAAAAGATTGAACATGGATTTAAAAGTCTTATGTTGCTCATACTTGAATGTTGACCTACTATTTAGTAGTCCTGCACTTTACCACTCCTAAACTAGTATAATGGGGAACTGACAATAGAGCTGACAAATGGATTGCTTGTGAGAAACACATTTTATGATATTATCAGCAGACAATGGCTGCAGATGGCAAAGAACTGACTCTATAAATTAAAAAGATAACTGGAAGTTATTCCTCCTGGAATTGTATCTCTAAATTATATACACACTGAATTGAATAATCCTCTTCTCCTAGGAGATTATATATGACTTTTCATGTTTGGCTTTCTTTTCTCTAGCAAGTAAATTATAGTTTTTGTTTATTCCTAGAAGTATATTAGGAGCAAAATGGCCCATACTAAACTTAGAACAGTATAAGCAGAACTCATTAGTATCCAACTATGATTCCACCCAAGCCATAGGAGATTCATCACACATGCTTGGTATCCTCATAGGAATCAAAGGATTCCTGAAAATAAATTCATTTAAACTCTGATAAAAAGAGTTATGGATAGGGATCACAATATGCAGGGTTGTTTCACTATCAAAAATTCAGAGAGTCATTTTTAATATCACAATCATAGTACAAGAGAGAGAAGCTATTAGCTGCACAATACATTCCATGGCTTAGGGACATTGTAAGCAACAGGCCTGAATCTGTGCCCTTCAAAGATTGTAGCATTAGAATAATACAGATAGTCCTCGGCTTACAACAGTTCATTTGGTGACTGTTCAAGGTTACAACGGCACTGAAAAAAATATGACAATTTTTCACACTTATGACCTTCATGTGATCAACATTCAAATTCTTGGCAACTGATTCATACTGATGACCGTTGCTGTGTTCCAAGGTCATGTGACCACCTTTTGCAATCTTTTGACAAGCAAAATCAATGGCCAGGTTCACTTAACAAGTGTGTGACTAATGTATCAACCGCAGTGATTCACTTAACAACTGTGGTAAGGAAGGTTGTAAAATGGGGGAAAACTCAGAACAAATGTTTCACTTAGAAATTGAATTTTTGGGCCCAATTGTAGTCCTAAATTGAGGACTACCTGCATAACTGGACAACAAATGACAGATTGATTTTCTTAATAAAAGATAAATAATAATAAATAATAATAAATATTTATTTCTTAGCCGCACCCTCTCCCGAAGGACTCGGGGCGGCGTACAATGAAACATATGAAATAAATATGTGGACAAAACAAACATATAACAGAGACATATACCGAGGCATACACAAGGAGGAGGTCGGCTGATGAATAAAAAACAATTAGAATACAGTGATTAAAAAACTCCTAAATAATTAAATATAATTAAAATACCCAATTAAAAACCCGTCAGGAGCGATATGGTTAGATCAAAGTTGAGCCAGGCCAGCTACTTGGAATAGGTGGGTCTTAAGCTTAATACGACAGGAGCGGAGGTCAGAGGTATTCCTAATATCCGGAGGGAGGTCATTCCACAGGGCTGGGCCCGCCACAGAGAAGGCTCTACTCCTAGGTGCCGCCCCCCGACACTGTCTAGTGGACGGCACCTGGAGGAGGCCCTCTCTGTGCGAGCGGATTGGTCACAGGGATGTATGGGGCAGAATACGATCCCGCAAGTAACTAGGTCCTGAGCCATGGAGCGCTTTAAAGATTGTTATCAAAACCTTGAAACGCACCCGATAGACCACAGGAAGCCAGTGCAGCTCGTGCAGGAACGGTGTCACATGGGAGTACCTAGTACTCCCCATAATTACCCGCGCGGCTGCGTTCTGGACCAACTGTAGCCTCCGGATGCATTTCAAGGGAAGCCCCATGTAGAGAGTGTTACAGTAGTCCAAGCGAGACGTCACCAGCGCATGAGTGACTGTGCGTAAGGCGTCCCGGTCCAGTAGGGGGCGCAATTGGCGCACCAGGCGAACCTGGTGGAACGCCCCCCTTGCCACGGCTGTCACATGGTCATCCATGGACAGCCGGGCATCCAGGAGGATGCCCAAATTGCGCGCCCGCTCCACGGGGGCAAGTTGAATGCCCCCAATGGCCAATGATGGAGCTAATTGGCTGAACCGGGGAGCTGGTACCCACAGCCACTCCGTCTTGGAGGGGTTGAGCTTGAGTCGGTTGTCATCCATCCAGATGGTAGGATAGGTTGAGTATAGCAGCTTTAGGACTAGGTACATTAGAATTTTTGGCTGATTTCTTCTCTTCTCCCATGTATTTATTAATAGATTTCTATGTGACCTTTACTTTGTACAATACAAGGTAGTATACACAATATTTCTGTCTCCTATTCACCCCACCAAAAAGCAACCTTTCAAAGTGGATTGATGAGAGAAAGAGGGAGGGAGGGGGAGAGAGAGAGAGAAAGGGAGAGGGAGAGGGAGGAGGAGAGAGAGTGTGTGTGTAACTGGTCCAAGGTCACCAACTGGCTTTCACGCCTAAAGGAAGAAAATAATTTATAGCCTTCTGGCTTCTAACAGTAGCTTAATTGCACCAATGAATCTTGATCAATCTAGTCACCTTTCAGAGCATGTGACACCACCAAGTGGCTGAAAGTAATCTGATCTACATCAGACTTGTGCCTAGCTAGAAAACCAATTGGGGATCTGATGTTACCATAATTTCAATTTATTTATTTCATTGATAACCTGACTTTTATATTCAAGATCTTAACGCAGGAGGCAGTGTTTCCACTTCCTATTCTCCACAAGAACAGCCCTGTGAGGTGGGATGGACTGAGATCCCAAATCGTCCAATAAACTTATATGGTGGACTCTCATGCCTAGTATTATGAAGGCATCTTGCATGTTTTTTTGTGGGGGAGGAGGGAAGGACATACTTTCAAGGACAGAAGGAATGAAGTACTTCAATATTATAATATTTTAGGACTGCTCGGAGCACAGTAATCTATCAACGAATGTTAATCCAAAAACTTTATTGCATTGGCAAATTTACGGTATCTTATCTGTCTTTAAATGTATTGGGCAGAGGGATTTTGTTCATTTGAGGCTTTGAAAGGCATTGGCCCCTTTGAATGCCCAAGCTCAATTTCTAAATGAATATAGTAAATGAATCGAATGAGAACTGCTACGTGTTATTAGGATGTTTTAAAGCACTAGTGGAGTTTGGCAATCTAGAATTGCTCAGATTAAATGCCATAGGCCATCAATGGTATTAGCTTTGCAAACATCATTAGTCTGAGCAGTAGTCTTCCCTGCAATCCATTTTTCTGAAGCCCAGGAGCCATGAAATCCCATGTTTTAAAAATTTAACATATTATAGGCTATTTTTTTTGTCATGAATATGTGCATGTTTAAGAATAATTCTATTAGGAACATACATAAGATTCTTTCTACAAGGAACCACAAGGTTTTTTTTACCATTTAGACATATTTGCTTAATTGACAAATCTAAGATCTTGTTTGGATTAATTGCACATATTCTAATGGGATTGCCTCCTGGAAACTGCAGCTGGTCCAGAATATAGATGATATGGATATAACTCAATACATCTATATAATACCACTACTTTGTGAACTGCACTTATTACTGGTATGCCTCCAGTGAATAGTTTCTTTATGTTGTTTACGCTCTCTAAATTGTTTAAAATAATAATTAAATGGACAATTTTATTTTATTTATATTTTACATGTATACAACTTATAAATTATATTTTATAGTGCTGTTTCACAGGTCACCAAATATAAGAACCTGTTCATTATGTTGATATCTAGGGATCAGTTGAGATTGTTGCTGTTGTACCAGCTTTCCTGACCCATAGCAACCATCTTGCCTGTGCTCTTTATTCCATTTCTGAATTGGCACTGGAGTCCCCCAGAACTATGGTCTCAGGGGAACTTCAATCAGTCTTCTTGGTGAGTGGGCTTATGAGTCAGCCATGGGCCTATTCCTGATCATCCAGAACCAATAAAGGAAAGTGACCACACACCTAATCTGGTGTTCCTGTCGGAGCTGTGCCAATGTGATCTGAAACCATATGAACTCTCAGTATCAGCTGTGTCATGGTCAGATCACACCCTGAGTACCATTGGATTAGGGGACTGATTAGGGGACTGGAGACTAAAATATATGAAGAACGGTTGCAGGAACTGGGTATGTTTAGCTTAAGAGAAAGAAGGACTAGGGGAGACATGATAGCAGTGTTCCAATATCTCAGGGGTTGCCACAAAGAAGAGGGAGTCAAGCTATTCTCCAAGGCACCTGAGGACAGAACAAGAAGCAATGGGTGGAAACTAATCAAGGAGAGAAGCAACTTAGAACTGAGGAGAAACTTCCTGACAGTTAGAACAATTAATCAGTGGAACAGCTTGCCTCCAGAAGTTGTGAATGCCCCAACACTGGAAGTCTTTAAGAAGATGTTGGATAGCCATCTGTCTGAAACAGTATAGGGTTTCCTGCCTAGGCAGGGGGTTGGACTAGAAGGCCTCCAAGGCCCCTTCCAACTCTACTATTGTATTGTATTGTAAATATGGATTCTTTAGTACCATTGTCCACTTTAGGGAGGCGAGGCTCACTAGATTGGTCCAACCCAGCAAATGATTGACCAAGATCGATTTCAGTGGGAGCTGGGGATTGTTCCTGCTGATCTACTGCATGGTCCATCTGAAGCCTTGGTTGCATCCTACAACTAAGTCGGTGGCCAATGTTTGGATTAGATCAACCCATGAGATCTCTTACTTTTGTGGATCCTGTTACTCTCCATGATTCTTGGAAAAGTTAAGAGAAATGAAAAGAGAGACGAGACATCCACAGGAATGCTGGCACTCAATGAAGGATAAACTTGGGTTAAAACCACTATTAAGGCCTATCTTGTGGCAATAAGAGCAAAAAAGCATTAATACTTTTCCATTCTGAATTGCATAGGTGGGTTGCTGTTTCACAGCTTTGTTTATAGTGACATAGGCCCTCTTGAGTAGACGGGGCTTGGAAAACCTCTTGCAGGAATGTGAGGAAGAACATATTCAGCATCTGTTGGAATTTGTTTGGCTCCAGCCTTGTTATAGATCTGGGGGAGATGTGTGGGGAGAAGTCCTAACCCATTATTTGGAATTGATTTGATTGGGATCTTTATACAGTATGAAGACACACAATGCTATCCCAGAATGACTGCCATTTCATAGCAGCTTCAATGGATTGTGACTTCTCTTAAAATGGGGGTCACTGTTAGGACACATGATTTCCATATAGGAAGGCTGCACAGTGAATCAGCTGCTTCCTGAAGGTGATCTATATAAAATAAATAGACTGAGACATGATGAGGGGATAGTGGGAGGGTATGTGATGCAGTGGGGCAGGAACCAGAATATGGAGTACCTTGGGGGAAATGACCCTGGTAGGCCTGACCACATAGGAGCTTGGGAACGTTGCAATAAAGGCCCGAGTCTGCACTAGTCTTCCCAGAGCCTCCTCTACTCCTGAAGCATCCCATGCTCTGCTTAACAGTCACAATGGGTAGAGTAGGGGTTGCGATTGGTAGGTGAGTGGATCACATGGGCACCTCACTTAGCAACCACCACAATGTATGACCATAATGGGCAGGGAAATACCTATACATTGATGGTTTAGTTTTTGCTTTCATTGTATATATGTCAGAGTCTCATGCAAGTGAGATGCACAGCTACTGTTTATGAATCCAATAAACAAACAAACAAACAAACAAACAAACAAACAATAAATAAATAAATAAATAAATAAATAAATAAATAAATAAATACATATTCTTCTCTGGAATATGTGTGTGCTTGCATGTACATGTACATTTTTCTTATTTTATATATACCGTGTTTCCCTGAAAATAAGACAGGGTCTTATTTTCTTTTGACCCACAAAATATGGCTTGGGCCTTATTATTAGGGGAGGGCTTATTGTTTTGGGGTTGCCAGGTGGCTGCTCCCTTGCGAGAGGGCTCCCGAAGAGCTGGGCACAGCCTCAGGGGTGAAGCAGCCATGAGGTGGCCACGCTCACGAGCAGCCACCCGGCAAACCCCCTCTCCAGCCAGGCAGAGCACCATGTGGTGCTCTGCCCACTCCCCAGCTCCCGCAGCTTGGCACATTTGGGATACCCCCTAGATCAGTGCATGGAGCTCTGCCTGGCTGGAGAGGGTGGTTGCGTGAGCGTCTGTTCTGCCCCCAGCTTGCATGCCTCCCAGCCTCACCATGCCCTGGTCCAGTTCTCCCTGCAGGGCCAGGGCGCCACAACCGCTTTTGCTGCCACCACTGCACTCTGAGCATAACTTCTTCTCCGGCTTCCAAACTCCAGAACTCGGCTTCTGATTCTTCCAGCAGCGGCCGCTCTAGGAGTGTGCTCTATGGTTGTGGGCCGGCTGCCATAGAATTATCTCATAATTCTTTTGTACACACTTTCCTGTCATTGATTTTTAACCACAATAATTTTCCCCTACTTCTGCATACTGTTCTCAGATATAAACATTTTTATCCTTTTTGCGTGTTCTTGAAGAATCAGGCCACATTGCAAAAAATCTGAAATGCGATATATAGGAGCATTTCAATTTAGCCTTTGATAAAATTTGATTCACTTGACATAAAAATGTGAATTCAACCATTTTCTTACAACTTGGGTGTGTAAATGCTTGAAAACATCCTTTCATCATGGTAAAGGTACTTCAGCATTAAACTCTTGAATTTCTCTGAAAGTTGCTTCCCTATCAGAGGCCAAGGACGGAGGTGTTTGAGGCTGACATAATGAATTCCTGAACACGTATTACCCATGAATTCCACACAGTTCTCTCTAATGATGCCTCCAAAGAGAGACTCCCTGGGAGATTTTTTAAAATTATTTTTTTTTTCTTGAATAACTTTTGAGTGATTATAATGATAACACAGATAATATGCCTCCACCCTGGGTCGATGAAAAATACCACCAGTCAAACCAGCAAAGTCTATTAACATTGCCTTCTGCCAATATAAAATGGTCTCTGAAGAACAGCAGATAAATGGGCACATCAGCTCATATTGGTTAACTGTGGCATCTGGACAATGAAATTTCTCTTAGTCACCTTCTTTCTGAATGAATATAGGATTATTTGCTACCCACTGCTTAATTAGGCCAGGGCATGCTTTGCATCACAGTAGGAAAAGGAATTCCCCTACCCATTTACTATAAAATGTTGATGCTTTATACCCTTTTCGGTGGTGAAGTTAGAAATCTAAGCTTAATTTTTCATTTGTGGGTATATTAAACAAGCTACCAACTGTCTATGTAGTCAGCAGACACACACTGGTTTATTGTACTACAGGACAAATGAATTCATTTTCTTAATTTGAACCAATTGTGGTTTGGAAAATATAATTTATATGTTAGTAGCTGATAAAGGAACTATAATCTAGTTAACTGCTCATAATGAAGAAATCCGTACTAAAAAGCAAAGGAAGAGAAAGCACCGAGTGGACAAAAGGGCCAAGAGAAAAGAGGAACATAAGCAAGATCCCTTTCACAGTTACTACTACTGAGCAAGGTGCCACATATACTGTTTCTGTACATTTTTTCTTGCCTAAATGTAGAATCTTGCTTTTTTGACCATTGAATTTCATTTTGTTATATAGCGCCCAATGTTCAAGTCTGTCAAGATCCTAATTGGCTTGATATTTGACCAGCAATTAAGGACTATGCAAGAGGCATTAACTTTAAGAATGACTACTGCAATGCTCTCTACATGGGGCTCCCCTTGAGATGCACCCGAAGATTACAGCTGGTCCAGAATGCGGCCGCGCGGGCAATTATGGATGATGTTAAAAACCAAGCTTACTTAAAATTATTTGCTTATTAAATTCAGTAAAGGCGAACAATAAAAAATAGGGTTCCAATCAGTATTTGGTAGTAGAAAATGAATTACATTTTGTCAGATTTCCAGAGATAACCACATGAATCAACCCAGCCTAAATTGTGCTAGAAATAAACCACAGCAGTGCAATATATCAACCCTGAAATGGCACAGGAGGAAATTGATGCATCTTGCCCTAATGATGTACACATTTAGGCTATCCATTTAGCTAATTAGTCAAGAACACCACATCTGATTATTAAATCTATCCTTAATATGCTTGCTATACCCTTCACACTATGGAGGCATAGAGACACATGTGCGTGCATACACACACACACACCCCATTTTGCAATGGTAGTTTAATTTTACAAGTTTCCTAAAAGAAAGATAGCTTCCCCCCCCCCCCAATAATACATTTGGCGATTTTTTAAAATGTATCATGACTTCAGATTCATAGGATCCAAAAATGTTTTTTTCCCATGAATGAGAGATAAAATATGCCAGCTTCGTAAGTGAGATAGTTTTATTTCCTTCTCAGAGATTCAATAAAAGGAATAAATGGCTATAAAATGCCAAATTAAAAAGAAAAAAAGGAAAACAAGCTTCTCTTTCCTATATACTTGCTGGCTGCTGTGAGCCACAGGGCATAGGGGGAAAAATCATACTCTGCTTTCATTTCTCCCTCTCTGATCTTCTGATTGATTTTTCCATTACATGAAATCCAAAATACTGTAGAATGGCAGTTTTCATCCATTGTAATTTATGCCCTGTCTTTGCAAGGGTCTATAAATCTGCTCACTTCGGAAGTGTCTTCCATTGCCCATAGCTGATCAGTCCCAGAAACAAGGGTTCTAGTACTTGAGCCACGATGGTGCAGTGGTTAGAGTGCAGTACTGCAGGCTACTTCTGCTAATCACCGGCTGCCAGCAGTTTGGCAAATCAAATCTCACCAGGCTCAAAGTTAATTCAGCCTTCCATTCTTCTGTAGTCAGTAAAATGAGGACCCAGATTGTTGGGGGCAATGTGCTGACTGTGTAAACCGCTTAGAGAAGCACTGTGAAGTGGTATATAAGTCTAAGTGCTATACCTATTGATTCTCCGGCTTCATTTTATTCCCTGATCCTATTGGCATTTCCTTCTAATAATCTCAGTTCTCCACCAGCATATTTTGAGTCATAGCTGGAGTAAAGAGCTATGGAATAAATGGAAGAAGGGAGGGGGGAGGGAGGGGAATGTCTCATCTTCTTGTTTTGCTCATTGTGCCACTGGAGTTTTCTCCAGTTAATTTCCAAATTGCTATTTGTATCTTTCTTTGTAAATTATTTTCCTTCCTCAGCTGACACATGTACGCAAGTCTTGGTGAGATTTCAATGTTGTCCCATGATCCTGGTTTTACCTTTGAGAACACCCCTCAGCACCATTCTTGGATAAATGTCATTTTGCTAGCTCTTTCAACTAGCCAAATTGTTTCAAGGAGCTTAAATTGCCTTACTACCTTCTGGCATGGCAAGCTTCAAGATACTATTGTTTGAGAAGTAAAATAGTAGCTATTGTCTCTAATATCAAATATAGGAAATTTCAGGCTCCATATCCTGTAGGTGTAGCCAACTTCATTGACACAATAGGATTGTCCAATATCTTCCTTGATGTACTAGCACTCTTCCTTTGCTTCCATTCTCATTTCCATGTGCTTTGTTTTCAATGAGGAATATTCTGAGAAAAAGATATGTAGGCAGTAGAATAAAGAGTCAGTTACCCACACATTTTGTTACATACAGTACTAGCTGCTATTAAAAATCCACTTCATTGCCCTGAATAATCCTGCAAATTACATTAAGAGTTCTGGAAGGGTAACTGAGAAGGGGAAAAATATAGCAGCATCCTTGTACTATAACCTTTGACCTCTTTTTTGGAAGGCGATGATTTAAACCACAGTGCTGCAGTTATAGCCTGAGGAGGGGAGATGATGCAAAGAGGGAAAATTGCATAGCTATCTATAGTATCATTTCATTTTGTCTCTAAGTGCCAGAAAATCATAAAAGAAGACTTGGCAATGGAAATATCAGATAAAATAGAAGCTACTAAAGAATGTTAATGCAACAGTTGCATCCATGTGCATATGCTCAGAAGCAGAACATGTTCTCCCCAGAATGTGATGAGAACTCCTTGTATTTCCAGAGAGCAAGACCATTGATGGGTTTTCATATTTTCTTGTGTTCGGCATGGGAAATAGGTGCGGTATGTGCCTGCCAATAAAGTGAGAAGAAAAATCAGGTACAATCTAACTTGCTGAAATGTGAATCTTGTGTAACTGCATGTAAAATAAAATAAATAAAACAATAATTTTAATATTCATGGTTGCATGGATGCAGTGGCTTAGCCAAAGGAAAAGCTGACTAATGAATGTCTAAAGGAAACATGAGGCAAAGCCCAATTGTACTTGCATAGTTTTTCATTTACAAGTGGTAGTTTGGTACGCAACTGTTTGAAACTCACCGAATTTGGTACTCAATGCATTTTGACATGAACATTTTGTCTTGGTACTCATCACTTGTTTAGTACACAATGCACATGCTAAAACTTGTCAGTATCAGCTGCCTTGTGACTCAATACATTATAATTGTACACATATCCACTGTTGTCCACAAGATGTACAGATGTTTTAAAGTACAGATGTCCACTGTACTTTAAAAATGGCAAAAGAAAGCAGTGTCATTTGGCCATCATAACAGTGGAACTTCTCCTGCTTGTACCAAAATTGAAATTGGAAGGAAATGAAATACAGCAGCTTCCTAAATTCTGATTTGAAAAATCCTGCTAATCTGAATTCCTAAACATCTGACTAGTTTTGTAAATCACCTAATTATTCGGCATAAACAACATTGCACTGTGTGTGACAAAATAGTTCATTATGTGTGAACCCAAGCACAGTTTTATGCCAGTCGAAAATTAAAAGCAGAGCTTCTCAACAGGAAACAGGTTTGGGTTAAAGGAATAGTTAAAATTGTAAATCAGAGACTGACACATCTTTCAGTAACATAAAACAGAGATGGTGAGCTGATAATGTAAATATAATAATAATAATAATAATAATAATAATAATAATAATAATAATAATAATAATAATAATAATAATAATAATAATAATAATAATAATAATAATAATAATAATTGAATTTATTAGCCGCTCCCTTTCCAGGCAGGACTCGGGGCGGCGTACAATGGAGCATATAGAACATAAAACATGTGTACAAACACATAAACATACATATATACAAAGACACACATGCACGGAGGAGGTAACAAATTACAACATTTTGACAGTTAAAAATCACCATTAAAATACCCCAATTGTAAGAAACCCAATGTACAATTAAAATTTAAAATTTAAAAAGACAGTTAGGAGGAGTGAGAAAAATTACGGTTGAGCCAGGCCAGATAATTGAAAGAGGTGGGTCTTCAGCTGTACACGGAAGGAGCGGAGATCGGAAGTAATCCTGATGTCACGGGGGAGGTCATTCCACAGGGCTGGGCCCATCACAGAGAAGGCTCTGCTCCTGGGTGTCGCCCCCTGACACTGTTTGGCGGACGGCACCCGGAGAATTCCCTCTCTGTGTGAGCGAATTGGTCGTAGGGATGTGTGGGGCAGGATGCGATCCTGCATGTAACTAGGTCCTGTGCCATGAAGCGCTTTAAAGATCATAATCAAAACCTTGAAACGCACTCGGTAGACCACAGGAAGCCAGTGCAGCTCGCGCAGGAGAGGTGTTACAGGGGAGCATCTAGTCCTCCCCATAATCACCCGCGCGGCCGCGTTCTGGACCAACTGTAGTCTCCGAGTGCATCTCAAGGGAAGCCCCATGTAGAAATATAATTGCATGCATGAAAAATTAATACACTGAGCTTTTTAAAAAAAAAACAAAAGGCTATTTTATTTTTCTTTCTTTTTGGAGGAAAAAAATGAGCCACCAGTCAAAAGGTTTTCTTTGTTTCTCCCTGTCCTCCTACCACATCTGAAATCAAAGGCTTCCAAGCTGAAATTCTTTTCTTGTGTCTATTAAGCATATGCAGGTGAACCTATGTTGATAGCTATTTCTCCCATGGTATAGGCAGAATGTCCTTTTGTCCTTGCTCTGTTTCTGCAGCCCAAGGCTATTTATCTCTGTCACACTCAAGTAACTCGGTCCCAGAACTGCAGAGTCTGGGTTAGGGCCATGTTCCCGTGCTAAACAGAGACACTATAGAATATTGACTACTGTGGGGTGACAAGGTTGGCCTTTTGGCAAGGTGAAATAGGTTGTTACAGTAACTATCAGGAGGCAGAAAGCATTGTAAAGTAAATCTGATTCTACAGGATGCACAAAGTATTTGAGGCATGGAGCTTTCTGATGTAGTAGCCTCTTGGGGACCTGCACAGTGCAGGATTTTTCAAACTATTGCATATAGGCTATCTGCTTGAAGGCATGTTCAGACTCCATTGTTCTGCCCCTTCGCAGTCTGCATCGAAATAGATACCTGGATGATATTTGGAAACATGAATAGGGAAGGGCATAACCTTCCCCAGTTACAGGATATTCAAAGGTAGTAAGGAAAATTTCTAATGGACTGGCATTGTCACAAAACCTTCATAGTTATGAGAAAGGTAGGTTTAATCTCCTGCTCCTTTGTATTATTTCCTAACTTTTAAAAGTTCAGATCTGCTGCCTATGGTAATTCTAAAGGTAAATGCATAGATAGAATGGATTAATGCATTTCAGTGCTCTCAGGTCCTTTCCCCAGGCAAGGATTTGCAGGTCTGCGATTAGGACTTTCTGTTCAAAGCCCCCACAATGCCATGGTGCTTCTGATCTTCTTGGAAAGCTGAGTCTTTTGCAAATCAATCTATTCAGTTTCTGTTTGAAGGACATGCTGTGTTGACAGTTTCCTATTGGATAGAATCCCAACCTCACTCTTCCTGCTACTTGTGGGAATTTTTTCTTCTTCCAGAGTCGCCAAAACACCATAACACTTTCTCTTTCTACACTGATGGAAGGAATAGTCCCATTGTTCCCCTTAGTGGTAGCTGAGTGTCTATGGAGATTTTCAATCATCCAGGTCATGGCTGTCTCAAAGACACTTTTTCCAAAAGGCAAACTTGGACTTTATTGGGTTTTTTTCTTTGAACACATTTAGCTTCTCATTCAAGAAACCTCCTCAGTTCTTCTCACCCAAGAAGAACATATTTCTTTAGTTCTTTTCATCAAAGAAGCTTCTTCGGTTCTTCTTATCCAAGAAGAACATCATTCTTTAGGTTTTCTCAACCAAGAAGCCTCTTCAGTTCTTCTCATTCAAGAAGAACATCATTCTTTAGGTCTTCTCATCCAAGAAGCCTCTTCAGTTCTTCTCATTCAAGAAGAACATCATTCTTTAGTTCTTCTCAACCAGGAAGCCTCTACAATTCTTCTCATTCAAGAAGAACATCATTCTTTAGTTCTTCTCATCCAGAAAGCCTCTACAATTCTTCTCATTCAAGAAGAACATCATTCTTTAGTTCTTCTCATCCAAGAAGCTTTTCGGTTCTTCTCATTCAAGAAGAATATCATTCTTTAGGTCTTCTCATCTACGAAGCTTCTTCAGTTCTTCTCATCCAAGAAGAACATCATTCTTTAGTTCTTTTTTTTTTAAACAAAGTTTTATTGGTTTTTTTAAAATTTACAAGGAAAAAGGTAGTGGAAAGGTGTACAAATTTTGGCAGTTGCAAAGTGTGGTAGGCGCCCCCTCCCTCCAAACTCATAGTATACATCTGAGTATAAAACATTAATACATAGTCATATATAATCAGCATATTAGTTATATTGGTACTTTCAATCAGTTTAATACATTGTAATATATAATCCACATGTTAATTCCATTACTACTTTCGGTCAGTTTATATCAATGCGCTTTTCTTATTCATTTTTGTGATCTAAGCTTTCTTGGTATTGCCCCTTCTCCCCCCGCTGGCAGAGCTCCGGCCCCTCCCGTGTCCTGCATATCCGTTGTAGGATCTTCTATTTTTTCTAGGTGTATTTTGTTTTTTTCCATAAAGGCCTGTGACTCTATGGGTGTGTTAATTCTAATTCTTGTCTCCTCCCAGAATATCAACATACCTTCAGGCATCAACCATCTAAACCACACCCCCTTCTGGTATAATTTATTCACCAATTGAGAATAATTTTTCCTTTTTTCCCTAATTTTCTTGGGGATCTGCTTCAAGATAGTTATTTCCCTATCATGGTATGTCAGGGCCTGCCCCCTTTGTACACCCAGAATTTCATCTCTTGTACTTTTTCTAAGAAATGTAATATGTACCTCCCTGGGTACATTGTGTGTTCTAGCATAGGCTGAATTCACTCTATAAACCAGATCTATCTCCCATTCCATCTGTTGTTTTTCTTTGTGTAGATATTCCGCCAAAATGTTTGTCATAATGTCCCTTATGTTTTCATCATCTGCTTCTATCACGTTTTGAAATCTAAGCTAAAAGGACATTCTCTCAAATTCTGTTTTCATTTGTTGGGTATCAAATTCTTTGTTTCCCTTCTGCACCGCTTCTACCCCCCCCCCTCACCTCTGCCACCCCACCCTCCACAAGGTCCAGTCTCTGTGAATTCTTATAAATTTGGACTTGGTTCTCTTTAATTTCTTCTTTCATTTCCTTTAATTGTTTCTTAATTTCCTCTTGGCCCTGTATGAGTTGCTGAAGCATTTGTTGCAAATCCATCTCTGTACTTTTAGGTTGCATCAGGTCTGTAATCTTTGATTGTGTAGCAGGACTGGATGTTGCTGATGTCGGGGCAGAAGTAGCAAAGCCAGGTTTTCCAGGGGGTGGTCTTTTTGGAGACATAGTTTATAAAATAAAGAGTTCAGTCAGTGTTGAGAATGGACAGCTGGAGAGGCAGAGCAGCCAGATGAGTCCAGGAGGCAGAAGATCCAAGCAGGAGAGAATTTCTCTAGTCAGCCTGGCAATAGAGTAAAATTTCCCCCCCCCCCCGAGAGTTCAAAGAATAACAATCCACAAGAGATTCTTCTAGGTAACACGGAGACAAAGACCGGAAGCCTGAGTTTTTAAAGGTGGAGTCAGGTTTCACAGTTCATGAAGACAACGGAAGTGTGCCATCTTGCCCTGCCAGCTTCGGGCTCAGAGGCATAACAAAGTTTTCAAAGTTCCCAAAGTCCTCAGATCATCAGTAAATTATGGGGTTAAGTTCAATGAAAGTCACTTTAAGCAAGGGTGTGGCATCATTGGTTGGCTCTCCCCCCTCCTCCTTCCCCTGGGTCTGAGAGCAAAATTGTTCCAAGCCGCCTGTCCGAGGGGGGGGGAAATCCCCCTCCCTCCAGCCGCGCCTCCAAAGTTAGCCGAGAGTAAAAGTTTTAAAATGCTGAAAGGTTTTTCAAATCCACAAAGGGAGTGAAGGGGGTAAGCGCCTCACCACACTGCCGCTGCTTCCTTCTGCTTTTTCATTCTCCGATCAGCCTGTTGCGAAGACGCTTTACGCGCCCTCCGATACTGCTCCCAGGTGCCTGGAGCGAAGCGGGGGGCCCCCCACCAGCCGCCGCCAATGCAGGGATCCCCCGCAGTACCGCCCCTCTGGCAGGACGCCTCTTCGGGGCATCCTGTGCCCCCCAAGGAGTGGGGAAGCCCACCGGGGAGCCGGAGCGAGCAAACGAGTTGCCCGTCGCCGTCAGCCGCCGGAACCGGAAGTCATCATTCTTTAGTTCTTCTCATTCAAGAAGCTTCTTCAGTTCTTGCATTAGAATTGAAACATTTTCAAAGAAAACCCCAAGAAAGTCCAGTTACTTTGGGGGGAAAAGTCACCTTTTTTATTTTCCCTTTATCACTGAAAAAAAAAAAGACCTAATATAATAAATGGAAAGATAAGGATGGAAACAGGATCTCCTCGTAGTATGACAATCATACACTGGCTTGCTTGAACATGTCCTGGTTAGTATGGGAAATGAAGATAGAGACATTTGCTCTGCAGAAAAGGATTATTACAGTGGGGAGGTTTGTTTTAACACCAGCAGCAATGTAGAAGGAACTTTGACATATTATGACTATTTTTTATGTCAGCTTTGAAGATAATCACTTGAGACTCACTATAGGATAAGAAATTAGATTGAGACGATATAGGCTAGGGTCACCATTAATCCCTGTAGTTTATTGGTGACTTTGCAATAATCACTATCTCTCAACCCAGCTTATATCCTAGCCAAGAAAAATAAAATGAGGAGAAACCTATTCTGCGTATTCTTCAGTTCCCCAAGAAATTAGATTATAAAATCTAATGATAAATAAAAATTGTGCACAAAATAGTAAAAAATATATTCAGCTCAGGATGTGGTTCTGTAGAGCTGGACACTGTTCCAAAGTATTGTTCAACCCTAGCCAGGATTTTTACCTTTTGATAGCAAATTTGTTTTCTTCTCAATTGCTCTTTTCTTTCAAAATGCTCTTTGATGTCGATGACCTGCTGTGTCTATGAAACACTTGACCTTGGGATCCTGCAACCGTCATAAATATGAACTAGTTGCCAAGCATCTGAATTTTGATCACGTGAACATGGGTATGTTGCAAAGGTCGTAACTGTGAAAAACAGCATAAGTCACTTTTTTCAGTGACATTGTAACTTTAAATGGCCACTAAGTGAACTGCTGTAAGTTGAAGACTACCTGTAACGATAAATTGTGGTGTGTACTAACTGTCTGTCTGTCTGTCTGTCTGTCTGTCTGTCTCTCTCTCTATCTATCTATCTATCTATCTATCTATCTATCTATCTATCTATCATCTATCTATCTATCTATACCATAACATAATTACCCTGTGTCTGATCAAGTAGCAATATTTTGGAGAAATTCTCTCAAACAGTTCTATTCCAATCAGCAATATTTATAATAAGAGGCACATAGTTGATTTGCCTTTTCTTTTATAAAATATTGTTTGCCTTATTTTATTCCAAGCACTAGCAGAAGATGGCGGCCCAGACATCTTAATGATGCCTGCATATGGTTTCAGCAGAATTTATGATTAGCTATCCATCAAAGCACTTGAAACCTTGTGTTTAAAATTATCCATTTAGTATTCACTGACATTTATGCTTGTCTTTAAAAAGTTTAAATTAGAGCTTTTGAACTCTGAATTGCTAGTTGCCATGGCTAGTGCACATTACCTTTTCAAAATTTTAAAAGTCCTTGTTTGCTATATTTAATGATGCTGGATCCCTTTATTAATAGGGCCAACTGAAGAGGATTATATCCATATGCAGTGTGAGAGAGGATAAACACTGTTACATTAGATAGACATTAAAGGTAAAAGTTCCTCTGCGATACATGCTAGTCATTTCTGGCTCTAGGGGCAGTGCTCATCTTCATTTCAAAACCTGGGATAAGTAATGGGAACTCATTCCGTTATATGGTGCTAGGAATTTGAACCACTGAACTGCTGACCTTCAGAACGATAAGCTCAGCGTCTTAGCCACTGAGCCACCGCATGCTTTAGATCCGTGATGGCGAACCTATGGCATGTGTGCCACAGGTGGCATGCAGAGCAATTTCTTAGGACACACTAGGCATTGCCCTATCAGCTCCAGCATGCATGGTCAGTTGATTTCAGCCTTCATGTTCAGCCATTTTTCGCCCTCCGGAGGCTTTTCTGAAGGCTTTTCTGAAGCCTCCGGAGGGTGAAAAACAACCCAATGCGCAAACCGGAAGTTTGGAAATGGACTTCTGATTTGCACTTTGGGCTGTTTTTCTCCTTCCAGAGGCTTTTGGGAAGCCTCCTGAAACCTCCGGAGGGAAAAAAACAGCCCAACACGCAAACAGAAAGTCAGAAAATGGGCTGTTTCTGACCTCTGGAGGGCCTGCTTGGGGCAGGGGAGAGTGGGGGGGTCACATGTGCATACGTGGGGAGGTTTGCATACGCATGTGTGGGGTCACACACACATGTGTGGGGGAGGGCACATGCGCACATGACTCTCCATGTGCTCACCTGCTTTGCGCACGCGATGGCAAAAAAGTTAGCCATCATTACCTTAGATAGATACCCTGGAAAAATAGTAGAAGTTTTTTAAAAATATTAATGACTGCCTATGGCAAAAGAATGCTACTGTTTTTTTAATTGAAGGTTCAACTGGCCAGCATTCTTAAGATTGCAGGGAAAGCATTCAAATTTTGAATGTGCGCCAAGATTTTGAAGGTATTTGATCACTAGGTCAAATTGTTCAAATCAATATTGCAGTGATCTTTAAGAAGGGGGATGATTGCATTTGCTATGAGAGAAGAAGGTGTGCCTTGCCTGTGGTCCATTCATCTCCCACAAACACTGTGCTCTTAGGTCATCACTTTTGGCCTTTCTTACCATGTCTGGGGTTGTTTCCAGTTTCCAGTTTCCAGTTATTGGTGTTTCCTGACTATTCGTTTCTACTTCAGATTAACACTTATCAGTAGCAGTTTCAGAAATGGTATAATGATATTCAGAAGCATTTGATTTCTTCATTGGCAGCCAAATGTTCATGGATGGAAATAAGATGCTGAAACACAAGGAATTGGCCATTCTATTCAGGTTTATCTTCAGATTGGAATGATCCCCTAGTGAAGTTCTCAATTTGTTCCTCTTATAATAATAATAATAAATTTGAATTTATTAGCCGCTCCCTTTCCAGACAGGACTCGGGGCGGCGTACAATAAAACATATAAAACATAAAACATATGTACAAACACATAAACATACACATATACAAAGACATACATGCATACATGCACGGAGGAGGTAACAAATTACATCACATTTAGACAGTTAAAAATCACCATTAAAATACCCCATTAGTAATAACACAATTTAAAAATTTAAAAAATTTAAATGGACTGTCAGGAGGAATAAGAGAAAAAAAAAAATTACGGTTGAGCCAGGCCAGATAATTGAAAGAGGTGGGTCTTCAGCTGTACACGGAAGGAGCGGAGATCGGAAATAATCCTGATGTCACGGGGGAGGTCATTCCACAGGGCTGGGCCCATCACAGAGAAGGCTCTGCTCCTGGGTGTCGCCCCCCGACACTGTTTAGCGGACAGCACCCGAAGAAGTCCCTCTCTGTGTGAGCGGATTGGTCGTAGGGATGTATGGGGCAGGATGCGATCCTGCATGTAACTAGGTCCTGTGCCATGAAGCGCTTTAAAGATCATAATCAAAACCTTGAAACGCACTCGGTAGACTACAGGAAGCCAGTGCAGCTCGCGCAGGAGAGGTGTTACAGGGGAGTATCTAGTCCTCCCCATAATCACCCGCGCGGCTGCGTTCTGGACCAACTGCAGTCTCCGAGTGCATCTCAGGGGAAGCCCCATGTAGAGAGCATTGCAGTAGTCCAGGCGAGACGTCACTAGCGCATGGGTGACTGTGCGTAGGGCATCCCGGTCCAATAAGGGGCGCAATTGGCGCATCAGGCGAACCTGATGGAACGCCCCCCTTGCCACGGCTGTTACATGGTCATCCATGGACAGCCGGGCATCCAGGAAGACGCCCAAATTGCGCACCCGTTCCATGGGGGCCAGTTGCTCGCCCCCAATGGCCAGAGATGGAAGCAACTGGTTGAACCGGGAGGCCGGAAGCCACAGCCACTCCGTCTTGGAAGGGTTGAGTTTTAGTCGGTTGCCATCCATCCAGACCCGTACGGCCTCCAAACACTGGGACATCATTTCAACGGCCTTGTTGGGGTGGTTCGGGGTGGAAATGTATAGCTGAGTATCATCAGCATACAGATGATATCCCACCCCAAAACCACGGATGATCTCGCCCAGCGGTTTCATGTATGTGTTGAACAGGAGAGGCGAGAGCACCGACCCCTGAGGCACCCCACATGTGAGGGGGCTCCGGGTCGATCTCTGCTCCCCTGCCAACACACGTTGCGTCCGGCCAGAGAGGTAGGAGCCAAACCACCGTAAAACGGTGCCCCTGACTCCCAGCCCCTCTAGCCGGTGCAACAGGATACCATGGTCGATGGTATCGAACGCCGCCGAGAGATTTAATAGGACCAGGATAGAGGAACAACCCCTATCTCTGGCCCTCCAGAGATCATCAACCAACGCGACCAAGGCCGTCTCCATGCTGTGCCCGGGTCGGAAGCCGGACTGGCGCGGGTCTAGATAATCATTCTCCTCCAGGTGACGTGGGAACTGTTGTGCCACCACACTCTCTACAACCTTCGCTAAAAAAGGAAGGTTGGAGACTGGACGATAATTGACTAGATCCGATGGGTCCAGGGAAGGCTTCTTGAGCAGGGGCCTCACAACCGCCTCTTTCAAGGCGGCCGGCAGAAACCCCTCACCCAACGAAGTGTTCACTAGGCCCAGGAGCCAGTTGCGCGTAACCTCCCAGGATGCCAGTACAAGCCAGGAGGGACACGGGTCCAATAAACATGTGGTAGGTCGCAGACGTCCACACAACCTGTCCAAATCCTCGATGGCAACCGAGTCAAACTCCTCCCAGAGCGGTCCCTCAAGACTCGCCTCGGGCATCTCAACTGGACCACTGAAAGGGGCCCATCCCATCCGGATTTGAGCGACTTTGTCCTGTAGATATTTCCCAAACTCCTCTGCTCTGCCCTGTAAAGGGGCTTCCCGCGGTCTCTCAAACAAGAGAGAGCGAGTCACCCGAAACAGGGCGGCAGGGCGGTTATCTGCGGATGCAATAAGAGCGGCGCAATGTTGACATTTGGCCGCTCTTAATGCCACAAGGTACGTCCTCAAATAGGCTCGTGCCTGTGCTCGGTCAAATTCGGAACGGGAGGATCTCCAACGACTCTCTAGGCGTCTCTTGTGGCATTTCATCACCCTTAGCTCCTCGGTAAACCAAGGGGCCAGGGTGGTTCGTCGCCGCAGGAGAGGCCGCAAAGGCGCCACCCGGTCTAGGGCCCCGGTAGTCGCACTATTCCATGCGTCTACCAGGACCTCCACTCGGGGGCGGGTCAGGTCCACAGGAGGTGGCCCAAGCTCCGTCTGGAACCTATCTGGTTCCATCAGGCGCTTGGGGCGGAACCATCTAATACCTTCCGGTTCCGCCTCCCCGCAGCGGGGGGTAGCACCGGGGGAGTCAACCCGGAGAAGTGAGTGATCTGACCATGACAGGGGAATAATAGTTGGATCCCCTATTCCCAGATCACTCGTCCACTGGCCAGAGACAAAGACAAGGTCCAGCGTGTGGCCTCCCTCGTGAGTAGGGCCCTGAATTAATTGGGTCAGGTCCATGGCTGTCATGGAAGCCATGAACTCCCGAACCCCCTCAGACGCTTCTCCCATCGACGGCAGATTAAAATCCCCCATCACTAAAAGTTTGGGGGTCTCAACCGCCACCGATGAGATCAGCTCGAGGAGTTCAGGCAGGGCCGCTGATGTATAGCGAGGAGCCAGGTATACTATCAGCAGGCCCAACTGCCTCCCTGGGCCCCATCTCACGACAAGGGACTCACACCCGGATGTCTGTGGCACAGTGAACTCTCTCGGCTCCAAGTCTTCCCGGATAATCACTGCTACCCCACCGCCCCTTCCCTGGGCCCGAGGCTGGTGAAATGCTCGATAACCTGGCAGGCACATTTCCACGAGGGGTAAGCCTCCCTCGTGGCCCAGCCAGGTCTCAGTTATTCCTGTGAGGTCCGGCTCCCCCTCCAAAATTAGATCGTGGATGAGGGGGGCCTTATTGACAACGGACCTCGCGTTGCATAACAGCAGTCTCAGGGCTTGGGTCTGTAGATCCTGACCACCTAGTATGCAGGGGTTGGTACAAACGACCGGGTATGACCAAAAACCCCGGTCTCCCAACCGACTACGCGCTCTTGATCTGTCCTCGCACCTGCCCCTCCCCACGACCGTTGGTATCAAAGAGCCCTGCACAGGAATGCTCTCTTCCCTCTCCTCCCCCATTCCGCTCCCTCCTCCTTCGACCACACCTAGATGCCTGGCTCTCCCATCCCTCCTGACCTGTTCCCCCCCCCCATCCCTGGAACCCCTTACAATTTTTAAAAAGCAATTAATTAAAAAACCCCTCAATGTGCGCTTCCTCCATCTCTCTGGGTTAATGAACCCGTCCTCAAGGTGGGCCCTCGAAAGGGCAGGAGGCCATAACTGCGAGAGGGGGGACTCTCGTAGCTGTAGCAGGTCTAGCCTCGTGTATAACATATTGGACAGGGCCAAGTTCATCAAGTGGGAGCTGTCGATGTTAATATGCATCAGCAGCCGCAATTCCCACTAAGGGGATAGTCCTGGCAAGGGGATAGTCCAGGCAAGGGGATAGGCTGATAAAAATAGTCCACATCTGGATGGAAATGATGGGCTGATGGAAATAAAATAGCCAGCTGGTGGATAAAAGACTGCAGCTAAGAGGTAGTTCGTAATAGGCGGTAGGTCGTAATAGGGGTAGGGCGGATAGCCCATAATAAGTAGGTGGTAAATGAGTGGGGGGGGGTAGTAGTGAGCACAGCAAAGCACTGGGTCTGACCTTCTGCATGGGCCTCTGATGTTCCAAAGCCTCCGTTCCATGGCCTGCCATAGTTGTAAATAGTCCTCCGTCCATTTGGCCACCCATAGTCGTTGTTATTGGGCCCGGGAGGGCTGCATCGGCCTCCCTGCGGCCTCCCTGCAGCCCTTCCACCGATCTTTCCACTCTCTACTTCCTCCGGCGCCTCAGGCCTCACTCTCCTTCCCTTCTTCCCTTCAGCGCCTCGGGTCTCTCGGGCCTCCCTCGGGCCTCACACTCCTTCCCACGGCCCTCTCGCCGGTCTAGAATCACAATCGCCGGCCAGTTTGGAGCTCAGCATCCCCTAGATCGTAATTCGGGCCGCTCGGCTCTCCTGGGTTGCCACCATCTTTCTGAATGTCTCCAGCCAAAATCCGACCAGTCAAACAGACCACCGCCGCCGTCCTCCAACCTCCTCCAGCCTTCTCCGCCCCCTCCGCTCAGGTCTTTACCGCATCGCTGCTCCACTGGCGCTGGCGTTCCGCTGCTCTGCCGCTCCGACTCAAAAAACACCAGCCGCCATGCCGGCTTAAAAACGCCAGCCGCCATGCCGTGCCAACTGGCGCGCTATCCTCCTCCTGCCCGGCTGCCCGGCCGACCTGACGGGCCAGCTTGGAGCCGGGCAGGGTGCCAGAATATTCGGCGCCAGAAATCCCCGACCCTCGAGGTGGAAATGAGGGTCGGCAGCATCCCGCCCGTCAAAGAGCCCTTCGCATCTAGCGGAGCTCAGAGGCAGTCCTCCATTCCCTCCGGAAGCTCCTCCTCCTGGAATAGTGGTCCACAATACTCAACACATAACGTGCACCACCGATACTTGGTTTCATGGGACCTATCAAATCTGCAAAAAAAATCTGCAAAAAAAATCTCTTCTGGTTCAGTTATTCCCTCCAATAGTTCTAGCTCTTAGCTATATCTCTTCTCCTCTTCCCTGTTCCCCCTAGGCTTCTACTTCTCTCTTGCTACTTCAGTCAGCACTGGGTGGCACTAGTGTCAGGCAGAAAATTCATATATATATTTTCCCTACTAGTTTTCATTTAAACTGATAAGAGACTATTTGCCCTGGCATTTCTAAGAGAGAATTCTAAGAGAATTTCATTGGAATTCCTACTGAAGGGAGGGACTGTTGAAGGAAGAAGGAGTTGTTCTTGTATTCTTTTAGTATAAAATAGCTTGGAGATACTTGTGAATGCTCATCTTTCATTGTACAATCATCTCCCCAGAGCTTTGCAGGCAGACTTCATCCTAATGCCAAAAGAAGGCATTATAAGGGAATTCTTCATCACATTTTGTCTGTAAGTGTGGACAGCCAAGGAGTTTGGGTAGGATGAAAATAATGAGGCAAGGAAACAGAAATCTATTTTCTCTTCCCCAATTTCTTTCTTGATTTGGTATAGTCTTCTGCCCAAGATCTGGCTGGTCTGACTCTGCCTGACTTTGGGAAGGCAATAAAGACCTGGTTGTTTCCTCAGGCACTGAGGCCGGGGAGAATTATGGCCTGTTGGAGGTGATTTTATCTGGATTTTTAAGTGGTTATGCATTTCCAATTTGGTTTATTTGTCTATTGTGTGCTTTTATGGAACATGTTACATTTTAATATGACAAATATGAATTGTATGTTATTTCAAAACAATTATGTTAAGACATGGAATGAAATTAAAAAGACATGTTAAGAATTCATTGTTGTTAATTGATGATGCACGCCTCCTTGTGTGCTGAATGGGTGGTTAAATAAAAGAAAACATTTGGCATTGACCCATTTCCTGTATACAAGTAAGTTTTTTTCCCCAGACACTCTGTGGTGTGATGGTATATAATTTAGCTAATCTGTACCAAATGTTCACAATTTACATTTCTGTAGTATTCTTAATGGAGCATCTTTTTTTTTTTAGATCTTTGGGAAAAGCTTAAAGAATGTTGTCTCCCACTTAAACTATTTTTTTTCAGGATGAGACAGATCAGGTATCAATCATCACTGATCCTTAGGATTTCAGAGGTTCAACTCATGTGAAACTTTGGGTTTCACTTTTATACTGGTTGACCTAGTAGTTGGCCCTCTTGCCTTTCATTTATATGTTAACTTTTCAGATTCTAACATTAATAGGGATCGCTTCCAAACTGTTGTTTCTTCTTACAGAATGGTAGCAATGGAATCTGATTGTTTATTCATAGATCAAAGAATTAGCTCATTTTTAAAATTTTCTTTCCTTCACATTGTTATTCTAGGTTCACTGTTCCAGAAGTAACAACACTGTACTTTAAAAAAAATGGAAGAGCAGATTAAATTAAATATCACAAATAAATGCATTGAAACTAGAAACGTTTCAACCCAACACTGACCCATCTACTTGTTCAAACCATAGGGGACGGGACAGGTTTCGAACTTCTCACAGGATTAACATCTATCAGAAACCACAACATATATATTTTAACCCTGATCAAACAGATTCACTTTGTAAATTGTTTTTTTCATTTTAGTTTTTAAAAAGCTTAATCTTTAGTTCCATCACATAGTTGATTTCTTATCGTTTTCTCTTTATTTTGTTCCAGGAGCAGCTTGAGCCGTTCCTCTTTGTCTCTTCTCAGAAAGAATTTTCTTGGTTCCACACATTCCTTTTCTAAATCTAAGATAAGAAGAGTTTCCAAACCACTCTTCTGATTTATTACTTGCATGTTCCCTTTAATTAATAAGAGATCAACTGCTTTGACTCTTTTTTCTTTTCTATTTTCTTCTCCCTGTTCTATCTTTCCACTTTTTTTTTTACTTTTTATACGTTTCTCAGTTTCTTTTTTTAAAATCTTTGCATTTGTAAACTTTAATCAAATTATTGCAAAATAAAAAAAATACAGTCATGGTTTTGTTATCTGGTAGCACCTCAGAAGAGAACATTTTCTGGAATTGTCCCTACCTTGTGGAACAGCCTTCTCCCCAGATCCCTCGCTTTCTTCCTTGTATTCAGAAGGAGGTTAACACTTGACTTCCTCTCTCAGTGGTTGGACAAGAGATGAGAGGAGGACAGCATTTGTGGTTTTTGCAATAGCATTGTTATGGTGCTAGTGGCTATAAAATGCTTCTAATTGTTTAGGTCTTGCTTATCTGTCTGTTTAGTCATCCAGAGTTATTTCACATAAAAAGGGCAGCCATACAAATCTGTTAGATCAGATAAAGATTAATTTAGTATTTACTAGTACTAGATGGAATCCTACAGTATCTACTATAGAATTCCATTTCATGAATGGAATGCAGCACAACTTTTTTGCACAGCAACTTCATGCTAACTGGAGCGAAAGAACATAAGATAGTATATTTCCATCTGTTATTGACTTATAACATCAGAGGCATTACTTTATATTCAACCTTTGTCTCTTTTTGCCTTTCTTTCCCTGTAGGGGAAAGAAAAAAAGAAAGAAAGAAAGAAAGGATGGACAGAAGGAAGGAAGAAAGAAAGGAAGAAAGAAAAAAGAAAGAAAGAAAGAAAGAAAGAAAGATGTCTATGTCTGTGTCTGTGCCTCTATCTGTGTGTACGCATTATACAAAATGTTATAGTTTTAAGCTGGATCCTTGAAGGGAATGGAACAAAGATTCCATATGTAAAAATGTAGGGTACAGAAAGTATACCAGTGCAGAGATAAAATAGAGGATACAGGTGTAAAAGGATTTATAAATACTTTCTCTGATTAGTTAGTTCCCCCAATGTATTGGTGATATGAAAAGAAAAATTAGACATGAGAAAGAGAGAGGGGGGGGAGGGAGAGGGAGAGGGAGGGAGGGAGGGAAAGAAAGTTAGAAAGAAGGAGGAAGGGAGGGAGGCAGGGAGGGAGGAAGGAAGGAGGAAACAAAACAGCAACAACAAATAACCCTAAAGTTGTTTGTTGTGCACACATATCCCACCTTGTAATTCCAAGTAGTATTTCAAACTATTTTCAAGTCCATAGGTTGGTAACAGTTTCAACAGAAGTTGGATGTTTCATATAGGGCTACCCCAAGGAATTTTATTTGTGGGACTGAAGACAAAAAGGAATACTCTTTTTAGGTATACAAAAAGTAGGTTAATATCTAACTACTCTATCTAACTCTAGAATTGCCATTGGAAGTAGTTATGTGCACCCAGAACATAATTTATGAATTAAAAAACTAATACAAGACATTCCACAATGATTTATGTATGAATCCTTTTAAAGAACCACTTAATAAACACCAAGTGTAAAGTGGTGCTTCCCAGATGTTTCAGATTTCAACCCTCAACGGCTATTTCAGCATGACCAACACAGATAATTTTGGAGATGGGAATTAGAACTATTTCAGATTGGATAAATTTGGCCACTTTGAAGTAAATTATTGAGGAGATAATTTTGACTTTATAAAGAAGATAGAATTCAGTAATATTTCCTTTTTCCTTGCATCTGAATGCTGAAATTTAAAAAAAAAGTTCTTGGATTTGAGCAATGGCTATTAATTATGGTCTTCTAGAATCCTAATAGAAACATTTTCATCTGATGAAAAAAGGGAACATGGTGAGAAAGCAATTTATAGGTTGCTCAGAAAAGTATTGAAGTTAATATTTATAAAGCAAGCACAATACGTTCATCTGATGGGTTCATTAAAGAATATTTTTGGAAGATTTTATTTCAGTGGTATTATATATGAAGTAAAATTTAAACAATTTAGAATTGTATTATGCAAGTACTAGAAATGTAAAGCAAAAGAGGCATTGTGAAGTCATTAGAGATACTCAGGGGAGGGGGAAAGGTGCTTGCTATAATTAAAATGTTCCAAATATCCATTTGTAGAACAGTTTTGCATCATAAATTGAAATACAACAGAATTAAATTATAAGGAAAACAGGTGACATGCATTAAGCATTGGAAGAACACTTTTGATAGAGGAGAATTCTAGAAAATTAAACAACTAGTAGAAAACAATCTGAGGGATCATCAAACAATCAATTCAGATTTCTCATATGAGGCAGAAAAACAGGTTCAAATTATTATACTGTGAATACATTATCTGAAAGATTCAGCTCTCTACAAAAGGCTCTAGTGCTGAGAAAAATGGAAAGAAATAGGAGGAGGAAAAAGAGAATGATCTACAGCCAGGTAAATACTCAATTATAATGCCATTGAGTGCACTGTTGGGAGACCTGAAATAATATGGGATACACAATTATGGAGATGATCATCCCAGATCTATATGGTTCTATACCTATATGGTAGGAGCTGCATTTGATTTCATTGCACATAATCAGTTAATCAATCAATCAATCAATTAATCAATAAAATGAGTTAAATAATAGCATCCAGAGATATCAGAATTGTAAATCCAGCCAATAACATACAATTGGCAATACCAGTAAATCAAATTAGAAATAGCAAAGTGCTACCTATATATTTGATTATGTATTTACATTTTTTCTAATTAATAAAACCTTTGAGGGAGAGAAACTTTAAAGAAAAAAACACTTTAAAAACCTAAGGATCTATTCTACTCAGATAAAAATTGTTAAAGACATAGTTTAAATATAGTTCTTCTGGCAGCGAAAGGTTTGCACTATGTTTACCCATATTTTCTTATCTGCCAAGAAAATGCTTACGCTCCTGGCAGTGGGCTAGTGCTTACTTGGAAAAATCGTCCAATACAAGCATGCCATTGCTGGTGATAATTGATGGTGAAGAGGCATGCTGCTTGCATGCAAATTGTCAGGCCCAAGTAACCATGGATAGGAATTGAATTCAAAGCACTAAAACCTATGATACCTATACTCAGGAATCTGATCTACTAATGGCCGTCAAGTTGGTGCTAGGTAAAAATCAATAGAATTCATAGAGAGTTGGACTTGGGTGCCTTGTGGCTGTGCAGCGATTGCAAACTGATGATGCCTTTTAACCCCCCCCCCTCAGGCTCATCTCCTACCAAAATGTTACAATGTAAGCTTCTTCAGCTCCTCCATATGACCCCCAAATCATGATGTGTGAGCACCATGTCTGAAGTTGGCATAGTTAATTATATCAATTAAGAAACAAGAAAAAAACCTTCTAGCTCAGCGTCACCGTGAATTAATATGTTGCTACTTCTTAATGAGTATTCATTGGGATCTAGTGCAATAAATGACAAGAACGCCCATTAAGAACAATGGGAAATCTCTGAATGTGGGAAGGAAAATATATGAAACCATCAATAAAGCAAAGATAAACAGCTGGAAGAAAACCTGAGAGGAAGGTCACAGCACCAACCAAACCCTTTTTAATTTTAATTCTGGAAATCCCTCACGCTACAAAAATGATCAGATCTTGATTCTGTTAGTGCAAGATTCACACTAAAATACATGGTGTGTTTGTTTCTTGGCAAATAATTCCTGCTTAAGTAGAAATGAATGAAAACCAGAACCTTAACATCATTTTTTCACAAAACTGTTTTTCTCAGTATATCAATTTTACTTCATAAATTGTAGAAGTATCAGCAATGTTAATCTGAAATTGCTGCAGTAGCAACCGGTTGAAGCCCACTTCTGGTTACGCCCATCTAGGGCCTTTCCACATCACAGTGTTTTCTCAACTCCTCAATGGTAGTTTGAAGACAATACTATACATTATTCTCTTTACTTGTCCTCCTAACTTGAAATGCCAAGAAATAAAAGCTTCACCCAAGTTGCTCCTTAGGTACTGCATGACAAATCATCCTCTTCCCCATCCTGCACAAAAATGAAAGGAAATTAGTAGTGTAATGCTGTGCACATTATAACTTAACCTAGCTGAAATGGGGGCCTTACCCTAGATGAAATTCTTGGTGTTTCCCCATATACTTGGTGCCTGGGCCACTAGGGAAAGCCTTCAAGCTAGGATAGCTCAGGAACCTGGATGAAAAGTGAGGCAAGAATTCCCTCCAAAGGGTGGAAGTTCAGCATCTCAAAAAATGAAACAAAACAGAACTCTGGTTCTATCATTAGAAATATGAATATAGAAGTCAGTTCAGGTTTCCAGCACAGCTGTCACCATAGAACCCAAAGATTCTAAACTGCTTTCAAACTGGCATATTCCCTGCTCTTATTTTTCAGATAAAATTATTCTTGGCTCTACTGTTTTAAGCTTCATTCTTCAATCTAGGAAGCAATGTACAAGAGCTCTTTTGTATCCAGTTATTGCTTATTAAAAATTACTTGTGTGTTGAAGGCACTGGGATAAAAAATTGGGAGAATGTAAGTGCTAGTCCTGTATTAGATATACCGTAAAACCAGCTGGGCAAACCTGAGCCAGTCACTGTCACCCTCAACCCTAGGAAGAAGGTAAGAACAAACCCCTTTCAAAAAAAAAACTTGCCAAGAAATCTGCAGGGACTTTTCCAGGCAGCTGCATTCCATTCTGATTGAAAAGCAGACACACACAGAGACACACACACAGAGAGACACACACACACACAGACACACAAGTCTCATTGTTCCAATTAGTAGAATTCCCCAACAAATTGTGCTTATTGCTTTCAAATAACATCAATGTTCCGATGAAATACAAATGCATAGTATTTGTATAGGTCCCTCTCTCTATATTTTCTGTAGCAAAAAACAAAAACAAACCTGACTAAACAGAAGGTCATGACTCCAGATAAACATTTTAAATTATAATATAACTTGAATACAATTTAAATTATAAAAAAAAATAGAGACATCCAACAGTTTGTGGGGTTGTATTGTTGTTGGTATGTTTTGTTTTTCTTTTCCAATAAAACTGTCATAATATGCCAAAGACTGGATGGGTTAGAGATGAGTGCAACATTTTCCAGTCCATAATAAAATATCAGAATGCAGAAATACATAGATAAAATGAACCTTGAGCATCCTTAAGAGAAGCAACATTTTTGAGAGAGTGAGAAGTTTTGGAATGGAGTGAGAGGAAAAGTTATGTTTCAAGAACTGTGACAAAGCTTCAGTTATACTTCAGACTATATTCTACTGAGATTAATCTTGCCTTGCGCAAAACTCTTGTGAGACTGGTTTTGAACCTGAATAACAGAAATCTGTCACTTTTTGTTTTTTTGTAACTAACTGCAGCGTGCTGTGAAATAACAAAGGAATTGAACGCAGGGGGAATAAACCACCTCTATTCCAACCAGTTTTGGTTCAGTCTTTCACAAGACTGTTACTACTTTATAGTGTTTTAGACTTTCTCCCCATATCTATTCACACCTGAACACAATCTTTCTCAAATTATATTTGTTCAGATATATTGGGACTACAGTCAGCAATTTTTTCAGCTGGAATTGCATTCCCGATACATTTGAAGGGCACAAGCAGTCATTTTTAGTAAGAGGAGAAAAGTATGTGACAGGGGAGACCATTGGTTGACAAAGCTTCTTGGCCAGTGCATGGATCTTCTCCACTATTAGAATAGAATAGAATAATAGAGTTGGAAGTGATCTTGGAGGTCTTCTAGTCCACCCCCTGCTTAGGCAGGAAACCCTACACCACTTCAGACAAATGGTTATCCAACATCTTCTTAAAAACTTCCAGTGTTGGAGCATTCACAACTTCTGGAGGCAAGTTGTTCCACTGATTAATTGCTCTAACTGTCAGGAAATTAGCGAACACCTAGAAGTAAACAAAGTAATAGCCAAAATCCAACATGGGTTTGTCAAAAACAGATCATGCCAGACTAATCTTATTGCATTCTTTGACCAAGTGACAAAATTAGTGGACCAGAGGAATGCCGTCGATATAGTTTACTTGGACTTCAGTAAGGCATTTGATAAGATAGACCATAACCTACTACTAGATAAAGTAGAAGAATGTGGGTTAGACAGCATCACCACCAGATGGATTCGTAACTGGCTGACCAACCGCACTCAACGTGTAGTCCTCAATGGAACTGCATCTACACAGAGGGAAGTATGCAGTGGAGTACCCAAAAGCTCTGTTTTACGCCCAGTACTCTTCAACATCTTCATCAATGATTTGGATGAGGGAATAAATGGGGAACTCATCAAATTTGCAGATGACACCAAGCTGGCAGGAATAGCCAACACTTCAGAAGAGAGGCTTAAGATACAGAAGGATCTTGACAAACTTGAACATTGGGCACTATCTAATAAAATGAAATTCAATGGTGAAAAGAGTAAGGTTCTACATTTAGGCAAGAAAAACAAAATGCACATGTACAGTATAGGTGGTACCTTCCTCAATAGTAGTAACTGTGAGAGGGATCTTGGAGTCCTAGTACAACCATTTAAATATGAGCCAGCAGTGTGCAGCAGCTGCCAAAAAGCCAACACAGTTCTAGGCTACATAAACAGAGGGATAGAATCAAGATCACGTGAAGTGTTAATACCACTTTATAATGCCTTGGTAGGGCCACACTTGGAATACTGCATTCAGTTTTGGTCGCCACGATGTAGAAAAGATGTGGAGACTCTATAAAGAGTGCAGAGAAGAGCAACAAAGATGATTAGGGGACTGGAGACTAAAACATATAAAGAACGGTTGCAGGAACTGGGTATGTCTAGTTTAATAGAAAGAAGGACTGGGGGAGACATGATAGCAGTGTTCCAATATCTCAGGGGTTGCCACAAAGAAGAAGGAGTCAAACTATTTCCAAGGCACCTGAGGGTAGAACAAGAAGCAGTGGTGGAAACTAATCAAGGAGAGAAGCAACTTAGAACTGAGGAGAAATTTCCTGACAGTTAGAACAATTAATCAGTGGAACAGCTTGCCTCCAGAAGTTGTGAATGCCCCAACATTGGAAGTCTTTAAGAAGATGTTGGATAGCCATTTGTCTGGAACGGTATAGGGTTTCTTGCCTAGGCAGGGGGTTGGACTAGAAGACCGCCAAGGTCCCTTCCAATTCTGCTATTGCATTGCATTGTATTTCTCCTTACTTCTAAGTTGCTTCTCTCCTTGATTAGTTTTCATGCATTGCTTCTTGTCCTGCCCTCAGATGCTTTGGAAGCTTGACTCTCTCTTCTTTGTGGCAACCCTGAGATATTGGACACTGCTATCATGTCACTTGTAGTCCTTCTTTTCATTAAACTAGACATACCCAATTTCTGCAACCATTCTTCATATATTTTGGCCTCCAGTCCCCTAATGATCTTTGTTGCTCTTCTCTGCACTCATTTTAGAATCTCAACATCTTTTTTACATTGTAGCAATCAAAACTGGATGCAATATTCCAAGTGTAGCCTTACCATACATTATAAAATGGTATTAACACTTCACATGATCTTGATTCTATATTATTGTTATTTTCCTTATTCTTCAACAAGATAAGAACTTCCTATCTTCTCATTGAGTCATAGTGATGTTACTTTTTTAAATAGAAGTTTCCAGAGGCTGGCTTTCCACCAGCAGTTCTTCTGCTTAATATGACCCAGAAGAGATGATTCCAGATGGACAGGGGAAGCAAACAGAGAGACTGTGGTTTTTTCCTGTCGTCTTTAAAATAGTAACAGAGCTAAAAGGAGAAGAAATATTTAAGGGAGTCTATGAAAGTGTCATTGCCTGAATTAAAAGTTTATAATCCAAAGCATACCTTGCAATCTAGTATGAAGTGTAAAACCCTCAAGGCTCCAGAGTCTATACTGGGAGACAGGGAGAAATACTTCTTTCTAATCACACACGCCACATATCATTATCTGGAGCTTAGCCTAGGGAGACACAGGAAGAAACACAGAAGTCAAAGGAATGATATCATCCAAACAAAATTCCCTTTGGATGTCAGCTGGGAAAGAAAATAATTCATCTAGACAAGGAAGGGGGGCAGGTTACTGGCTTTTGGTATAAAAAAGGTTGACAAAGTCAGGGGGAAAAGTCTCTGTGATGTTCTCAAGCTTCAGGCAAAATGGAAATCTGTATTTTCTTCCTATATTTTAGTATCCCTGTATATTATATCCAGAAAAACAAATTTAGTTTAGTCTAGTAAAAGAAATGGATGATTTTGGAAGGAATGATCATAGTCATTTTTAGGTGGTGGTTGTAGTTTGTGATTAATAGGGACGTTAGGGTGGAGGATTTAAAAGTGCTAGATGTATTTGATTTCCATTATAATAATAAGCAATGGCTACAATTTTGAAACATAATTGTGCCATGAGCTTGGTTGTACGAATGAAATTATTTACTATGCAATAAAGGGGTACTTTGTGATTTTAATAAAAGAACTTTCCTCTACTATGAGCTATCTCGCCTCTGCTAATGGAAGGAGACACACTTCAGTTAGCAAAAGGATAAGAAAAGGCATTTTGTTACTGTTTTAACTAGAAGAACACACAGAAAGCTAAGTGGCAAAGCTAAAGTAAACATAAAATAAACCTCTGTGTTTTCCTTTAACTTTTGTTCTCCGTTCCAGGTTATAAGCATGTGGTTTTAAAACATGTGGTTTTAAACCCTGTGTTTTCTTTGGAATTTTGTACAGTATGTTGGTCTTTTGACCATAACAATGAACACACATTAAAGAACAATGGGGTTTAATTGCTGTCTCAAAACTTGGGGTGAGTTCTCTAATTTTTCTTCCTGACATCATCAACAGTGTCACCATCATCTTCATACTCACTTCCTTTATTTATTTCAAAATTTTATATGGCCACCCATCTTAAATACAAACTCCTGGGTGGCTTATAACAAACCTCAAAAAATGTATTACAGGAACCCTCAAAACACAAGCATAAAAACAAAATTAGAGAATAATCATATGTACATTAACCAAGGCACCATAGCAAACTACAGATTTAACTGCATCTATGTTGGACTCAACAAACATCCTGGCCCAAGTACTAGCAGACAAATCAGGTCTTTTCAGGTCAAAGAAGGTCAGGCCCTCTGGATATATGGGGGGGGGGGGAGTCTGTTGTCTAAGGCAGGCACCACAAGATCCCACCAGGTGACACTACTTGATAAAGAAGATCAGGTGTATACCCATTCTTAGATGGGACAAATAGAAATCCTTGGGGAAAGTGGTCTCACAGGTTGTGTCACGCAGGGATTTTAGATTGATAATGTGAACCATCATTGGGACATTCTGGGAGGCAATGCAAATTGTGTAACAACAGTATAGCCTGGGTAAAAATGACATATACTACTATGCTGGTCATTCTGGACCAGCTGAAGCTTCTGAATACTCTTTAAGGGAAGTTCCAAGGAGATCTCTATGGAGATTCTCAATTATCCAGGTTATGGTACTCCCAAAGGTGTTTTTTCAAAAGGCAACTGGACTTTCTTGATTCCCCACCCCAACCCGAATTAAGTTTTTCAGAGAACTGTAGAAACTCAATGGATGAGAAGCAAAATGCTTTTAAGGAAAAGCAAAGAAAGTCCAGATGCCTTCTGAAAAACACCTTTAGGACTGCCAAGTAGATCACACCGCAATAATACTGTCAAGATGTGACTGAGCTGTAAGTGATGGTGAGCAGGCCCTTCTGATCCAGAAACAGGCACTGTTAGTGCACAAGACAGTGTGAAAACTATTCCCCCATAAACCTAAAAGAATTTGATTTAGCATTTTTTTTAAAAAAAATTCTATAAGTATGCATATTTATGTAAAAATATCCATGTCTTTGTTTCACAGATTAATACAGAAATCAGTTTAAATGGATTTATAGATGAACACGTGCAAACAGTCCAAATCCCCAGCAAATGTATTTGTGGCAATCAAAGGCAATTAAGGAGTGAGTGCATCTCACTCAAACATCATGGCAATAATTCTTCAGGTACTTCATAAAATAATAAAATAAAGTAAAATAAATAAGGCATAAAATAAAATAAACTGTAATGTGTGTGTGTCATAGCTGTTTCACCATTATATATATATTTTAAAAGTGCACAGATGTAAAATAAAATAAACAAAAGCAGAAAATGGGGAATGAAAACAAATATATATTTTATAATGTACTATGAAGAAAAAAAGCCTGAACATACCACCGGAAATCTTATTTAATGTTTGCATTCTCATTTTTAAAATTCTTCTATCCATCTTTATTTTTATTTTGTTTTTTAAATTTTTTTATTGTTTTAATTAAACAAAAACACAAAAAAAGAATCATTCTTCATTACATCTTGTAGAAAGTGTGTCGATTGGTTACAAATAGATTTTGTGTGTTACTACCACAATCATTATGTATACTTCCTTCATATTGAATTGTACATTTTAAATCAAAAATCTTTATGTATTTTACTATCAATGTACCACCATTCTCATTTAACTAGAATTATTTAAATGTGCTTTTATCTGGAATCATTTGCATTTAAATACACAACCACCTACTGGCATTCATTAGCTATTTCAATAAACTTCCAATAGGTACCCTTTTATAACATACTCTAAAAAAAATCAGTTAATAAGATATCTAAACATTCCCCCCCTTTCCCCCCAAAACTATTTAAGGCTTATATCTAATTGCTTTTACCAATGCCAACACATGTAGAAATCGTTAAACATTATCCATTAACATTTCCTTGTTATTATTGTAGTTAGCTAAAAATTATTTACTATTTATATCACATCTCCTCTCCTCAGACCCAAGAAAGATTACATCTTTATAACAGAATCTAAACAAGAATTTATTAGTAAAATTAATAAATCTTTTTCCCAGGTTCCGATTTGTAGTTTATATCCAAGTTGCTTTTACTAGTTAAGATTATTATTTCATTATTATGATCATAATGAATTATTTGTTAATGAATAAACATTTAAAGAAACATTCTAAAAGCATCTATGAAGTCCTACTTATTAATCAACAAAAATTAACTAAGTTTTTTATTATCAACATTCATTATCAACCTGTATCTTTCCAATAACAAAACAATTTTATCTCTTTTGCCAGTTGTTGTGTCAATTCTCTTATTAACTTCTTTATAAGGTTTTTTAAAACTTCTCTCCATACTTTTTTGCTCAAAAGATCTCTCATATAGTCTCATTGTCCTTGAACTGGTGTTGAAATTAGCATGTCTTTAATTATCAGACCTATTTCTGAAACTGTTTCTCTTCTTCATTCTTAATTCCATCATCAATTGACATGAGGGATAGAGCTCCAGATTATCAAATTCACTTTTCCAAATTCCCTTCTTTCCGCTTTCACTCATGAATGCTCCATTAGTAAGTTCATCTGTTATCTTATCTTTATCTTCTATAACTTCATTTTCTTCTTTAATTTTTGGGGCTCCAACCCTTTCATCTTTTGCTGTACAAGACAACAGTCTATTCAACTTCTTCTCAAATCTCCCAAATCCTTCCAATATGTTTTCAATTCCAACCAAAAAATATTTAAAACTTAAGGTTTTTTCAACTACATATTTCCAAAAAGAAAAAAGGAAAAGAGAGGAAAAAGAAAAAAAATCTAAAATCCACTGCCACTCTAGCCTTCAATGTCTCTTTTATATATAAAAATACAGTTATTTTAAATTGACTTAAGCACAAGTTCTTTTAATTTTTCCAAAAGGAAGGGTTCTATCTTTTTCTTTTCTTTTCCTTCCCTTGCCAAAATATTTCACAAAGGCACCTGCAAAATGAACAATCCGTGCCCTTGGCTCCTTATCAGTCTCCACAGGTAAACTGCAAACCCTCCAGTTACAAAGTCAGTAAAATCAAAGGAAAGAGAACAAAGGATACATTGTTTCAAAAAAGGGAAAAAAAAACAAATTCTGGCTTCCAAATGGCAGATCCGACTTTCTCCTGTTTGTTTCAAGCTTATGGAAAACAAAGGTCTTTAAATGTCTTTAATAAAGTTTAATAAGCAATAGAAGGAAGGATCATTAGAATAAAAAAAGGTTTTAGTTCAACCAAAAAATAAGGTAGCAAAGAATAAGAGAAAAAAATCAATTCATTCACTTAAGAGAAGAAATGGGAAGCATTGCAATCACTTCAATTCACAAAACATTGTTACAAAGAAAAAGGAAAAAAAACTTTCTAAGCCAGTCCAATAAAGATAATTTTTTCCGCTTTATTCTTTGCTTAAAAGACTAATTTATCTTTAAAAAAAAATTCTTTGGGCAATCATTCTCAAAGAAAAAGTCTCACCAGATGGACTCACTTTCACTGCCTTGTTTCCAGAGCTGTCTCCGACTTTGTCAGCCTCGGGCTGTCTGTTTACCGCCGGCTTGGAGAGCTTCCCTTGGGTCAATCAGGGACTTTGCAATGTCCCTGAGACCAGCAAGGATTTGTCTCCCTGTTCACCATCTCTTCAGGACGGTTTAGGTCCATATGGACCGTGCAGCGGTAAAAGAATCAACGGCGGACTGTTGAGACCACACGTTGTGTCATCCCGACGTTGGCTCTCTTCTCCTCATCTTTATTTTTATTTGTTTATTTATATTCCTCCTTTTTTACTTTTATAAATAACTCAAGGTGGCAAACATTCTTAATATTCCTTCCTTCCTCCTACTTTCCCCCCACAAATAATCCTGTAAATTAGGTTGGGTTGAGAAAAAATGATGGGCCCAAAGTCACCCAGCTAGTTTTCATCCCTAAGATGGCACTAAACTCACAATCTCCTGATTTCTAGCCTAGTGCTGTCACAACTAGACCAAAGTGACTCTTCTTATGGTTTTTTTTTTTTTTTTTGCCACTGAGGATTATTCATGTTGCACTGAGAACAGATGTGGTATTCAGCAGGTTCTGACCAGTTCTGGAGAACTGGTAGTGGAAATTTTGAGTAGTTTGGAGAACCAGTAAATACCACTTCTGACTGGCCCCTCCCCCTTCTATTCTCTTCCTCCCGAGTCCCAGCCAATAAGGAAGAAACAGGGATTTTGCAGTAATTTTCCTCTGGAGTGGGGAGGGAATGGAGATTTTACAGTATCCTTTCCCTGCCACATCCACCAAGCCATGCCATGCCCACCAAGCCACACCCACAGGACTGGTAGTAAAAAAAGGTTTTTTTGAATTTTTTTTATTAGTTTTACAAAATTTTAAGGAAAAGGGTGATGGGTATGGTTACAAATTTTGACAGCTACATCATGCAGGAAATGGTATCCCCCCCCTAATTCTCATAACTTTTACATAATGGTAAACAAGATGTTATTGCTTAACTAGATTTTGACAGCTTATTTTTACATTATATCTTTCAATAGTTTCAATCATTTATTTTGTATCAAACAAAAGATTCCTTATATCAGCAATTGCACTATTTTTCTAACTTACTTCTGTGATCTGAATTTTCTCATTGTTGCCTCCCCCCCCCCCGCCTGCCAGCAAAACCTCAGCACCTCCCATATCTTGTGTGATGTCATCCGCTTTATTTAGGAGGGTTTTGTTTTTTTCCATGAAGGCCTCCGCCTCCATAGTTGTATTAATTCTAACTCTGCTGCCCTCCCAGAATATCAGCATACCTTCTGGCAGAAGCCACCGAAACCAGAATCCTTTATCAAATAATTTTTTTGCTAATAGTGCATATTTTTTTTTCTTTTATCTCTTACTTTCTTCGGGATTTGTTTCAGGATGGCCATCTCTCTGTCCTTGTATTTTAACGTTTGCCCCCTTGGTCCCCCAGAATCTCATCTCTTGTAGCCTTTCTAAGAAATTTAATGTGAACCTCTCTTGGAACATTGTGTGTTCTAGCATAAGGTGAATTAACCCAATAAACCAGGTCAATATCCCATCCTAACTGCTGTTTGTCTTTTTTAATATATTCTGCTAACATTTTTGTCATGATCTCCCTCAAGTCTTCATTGTCAGTCTCAATTACGTTTTGAAATCTAAGGAAAAAAGATATCCTTTCAAATTCCATTTTTATGATGTGGTTCTCAAGTTCTAAATTCCCTCTCTGGACCCCCCTCACCTCCCCCCTCATCTCAGCGGTTCCCTGCTCCAGAACTTCCAGTCTCTGTTTTGTGCCATTTGGTTTTGATTCTCTCTGAGCTGTTCATTCATTTCTCTCAATTGGCTTTTCAATTCCTCCTGCCCCTTTAAGATCTTTTGAAGCAGCTGATGGGTTGATTCCTCCTCAGGGGCTTTAGGTTGTAGAAACGATGTTAGTGACTGTTGTCCAATTGGACTGGATGTTGAAGATGTTGGAGCAGAACCAGCAAAGTCTGGTTTCCCAGGTGGTGGTCTCTTCGGAGCCATTATAAAAGAAGAAGAACTCAGAGGTGTCTATGTCCATACAATGAGATGGTGACTGTGGAAGGGCACAACCAAGAGAGACCACGAGGCAGGCAGTCCAGACAGGAGTAGAGACCTTTTCTATAATTCAAATCCAGTCAATTAAAAGAGTTATTCAGGTCCAAGATAATATGTAGCAAGAGAAAGTTCTGAGAGTCACGGAGGCAAAAGTACAATGCCAGCAATTTTCATAGGCGGAGTCAAATTTCAAAGAGCAAAAGACAACGGAAGTGTGCCATCTTGCTTCGCCAACACCGGGGATCAGAAAGCAACAAGCCAAAAGTTTTCAAAGTTTTTAAAGAAGTCAGATCATTCACTTTTCTTTCATAATTGCAATAAAACATTCATTTGCTTGCTTATAATGAGTGTGATCCCTTTTAAAACTCTCTCTCTCTCCTCCGAGAGAGGAGATAATTCCAAAGCCGCTTTTCCGAAGGGGGGAAGTCCCCCTCCCTCTAATCACACTTCCCAGGAGGGGATTGAAAGTCTTTTAGAAAGCTGACAATCTTTCATTTAAATATCAAAGGGAGAATCGGGGAGGGTTCCCATCTCACCGCACTGCAGCTGTAGCCTTCAAATTGTCAAGATCATCCAGCTGGCTTGACACGAAAGTGTGCGGGAGCGTGAAAGCTCCGTCGCGCACCCCCTTTCGCTTCTCAGCTCCTGGGGCAATGCCAGGAGCCCTCCCACGGCCGCCACCGATCCAGGGGACCCCCAGCAAGCATCCCATAAGGCAGGGTGCCCCTTCAAGGCACCCTGTGCCCCCCCAGCTGAGGGAAGCCCACCAAGAAAGCGCAGGGCGGACAAATAAGTCCGTCGCTCTCAACAACCGGAAGCAGAATCGTAGTAAAAAAAATTGAATCCCACCACTGCCCGAAAAGTACACATTTGCAAAGCAAAAGCTAGTTGTATAGACGTTTCAGAACTACATATCACCTGTTGGTCTGATGCATGCATATTTTAAAATATAGAAACCTCTGTCTGCCAGTATTATTTTGCACTCCGAAATACATACCTTGGTTTGTTGAAGATTGATAGGAAAAAATACCATATGCACCAATTTCCAAATACTCTTGAGAGCAGGTTATTTCTGCCATAAAATGTCAGAAAGTATGAACAACGGGTATATAAAAATAGGACGTTGCACTGAATCTGGCAAAATTCCAAATTCCAAAGAAAGGGTTTAGCAATTAGAAACAGATTTTAAGTTATCTGGGGAAAAGCAGATGCATCTGAATTAGTTCTGTTCCAAATCCGGGCCTTCCAATCTGCTTTTTTGGAACTCCGACAGACAGCGAATGGCAGTTGTATAGTAATCATGCCACAAAGAAAAACAAGGAGGAGGAGAGGAAGGAGAGGGACTGTTGGGTTCAACAATTGACGGTCTGTCCTCAGATCATAAAGACTCATGCAATCAGCTCAGGATCATGCAATAATTGGCTGATATCATCCCAGTGTCTTGGTCAGGTTGCAAGATTAATGGGAGAGGGGAGAAATCATTAGTTACAGAATTTACACAATGTGTCACCTCACTATTGCCAGTCTCTTTTCCAGAGCCGCATTAGCTAAGTGACCTAGCCAAGCAGCAATGAATGCTTTTATGGACAAGTTCAACAAGTCAATCTCTAGTTGTATGACTATCTTTGTACATATTCTATAATCTGAAAATTAAGAACTAGTGTGATCTAATTAGACTAGGGCTGAGAAGATCTGATTTAAGTCTGCCCTCAACAAGAAAGTTCACTAAGTGGCTTTGGGTGAATAATTTTCTGTCCGTTCAGTGAGGTTCAATAGAGATGCAGAGAGAAAGAGAGAAAGACAGATTCTTGATGCTCTCTGAGTCTCCTTGTTTTCTTGCAGCTGTTTCATTTCCCAAACTAGGTAACATCATCAGTGCTAGTCAGTTTATAATCTGGTGCCTTGCCCTATCAGTGTTGGTGAGTGTGGTTTTAGAGATTCTTTGGTTGGACTGCTTACTGTTGGCTTCTTTTGCAGTTTCTTGATTGGGGTTATTGTTGGTCTGATTTTAAGCTTGGAGTTAATCTGTGCTGATCTGGATGCTGATTGCTGATGGAAAGGTGCTTGGGTCTTTTTTTTTTTTGGCTCATTGATTGACTCTGTTTATAATCTATATATATTGTTTATATATATGCATCTTTTTTATTAAAAGTTTTAATAAATTTTACAAATGTTTCCCCTTCCCTCCCTCCACCCCCACCCCTCCCCCCACTCCAATCCTCCCTCCCCCCAACCTCCCAGAGCAAAATACAGGGTATAAACATTTAACAATCATACGCTAACATAAGCTAACTGACTTTAACATCCTACCTCCTCTTGTGCTTTAATTTCCCTTTTGTTAAACTAACTTTAGATAAATTGTAACATTCCTTGTGCCTTCACTCATAAGCTAATTGAAAATTTTTAGTCCGATATTTATTTTGAATATAGTCAATCCATCTTCTCCATTCCAACTTATATTTCTCATCTGAATGGTCCTTCAAATATGCTGTGATTTTGGCCATCTCTGCTAGATTTACTACATTTAGCGTCCATTCTTGAATAGTAGGCAATTCTTCCCTCTATCAGTACTGCGCCACCAACAATCTTGCTGCTGTCGTTAAGTTCAAAATCAAATTAGTCTCTATAACTGTACAGTCTGTAATTATACCTAACAAAAACAACTGGGGAGTGAACTTTATCCTCTTTTTAAGCATATTTTGAATAACCCACCATATTTTTATCCAAAATGCTTTGACTTTTTTGCAAGTCCACCATATATGGTAATATGTAGCGTCAGCACGATCACATCTCCAACATTTAGGTTGTAAATTCAGATACATACAAGTTAGCTTTTTAGGATCTAAATGCCATCTATAAAACATCTTATAAAAATTCTCTCTCAAATTCTGAGCTTGCGTAAATTTTACATTTCTTACCCAAATCTTTTCCCATGTTTCCATCATTATTGGTTCTTCAAAATTTTGTGCCCATTTTATCATACAATCTTTAACTAACTCTGTTTCAGAATCTGTTTCTGTCAGTATATTATACAACCTTTTTATACGCATTTGACTCTGGTCCCTAATTTGTTTTACCAAACTATCCTCATTTTGCGTGATACCAATTGGTCTTTTTTCCATCTAGTTTGTAACTGTCCATACTGGAACTAGGTTTGAATTACCCTTTCCTCTCTTAATACATTCAAAGGCTTTAACTGTAGTACACCTCTTTCTATATTAAGAAGTTCTCTATATGTAATTACATACTGTTTTTGTTCTATACTTATATTCTCTATCGTGTGTCTGGGTACTATCCACATAGGTATCTTATTTAGCCTATATTGATATTTTTTTCCAGACACGCAATATGGCATTCCTTAATATATGTCTTTTAAAAATCTTATCCGCCTTCTTATCATATATTAAATAAGCATGCCAACCATATACCAAATCATATCCCTCAATATTCAGTATTCTATCCTCTGTTAGATTAATCCAATCACTAATTGTTGATAAAACTACTGTTTCATAGTATAATTTTAAATTGGGCATTTTCAAAACTCCTCTTTCCCGTATGTCTTGCATTATTTTAAGTTTTATTCTTGGTTTCTTCCCCACCCAGACAAAGTTATTAATACCTTTCATGACACTGAACCCAGTGCAAGTCAATGATCTCCTCTTCATATACATATTAAACAGAGTGGAGAGGAATCCAAACTCTGAGACACTACATATAGTAGGGACCTAAGGCTGGTTCTCTCGTCCCTCAATAGCACTGACTGGTATTGGCCATGGAGGAAAGAAACAGAGTACTGTAAATTGTACCTCCCATTTCCAATCCTCAGAAAGGGTCCAGCAAGAAACCATGGTTGATGGCATCAAAAGCTGCTGAGAAACCCAGTAGAGCCAAGATAAAGACATCATCCCCATAGCAAAGTCTCCAAAAATCATCCATAAGTGCAGTTAATACTAGCTAGGTACTATAATCTTGCCTGTATCCTGACTGACCAAGGGACTCTGTAGCTGCAAGCCACAGCTGGAAAGTTGAAGATTGAATGGACATTATCCCAAACTGTAGGCCTCCAAACCTTTTGAGGAGGGAGCAAATCCCCACAGCGTTCAGTAACATTAAACTCTTATTTGAGACTCTTTTTATAGGACCAATGCTCTGTGTATGATTTTATAAAACTGATATTGAAAGTAATGTTGTGTTTAGCTTTTTTAGGAGCAGAGAAAAGAAAACCTTGAATGTGTGTTTTATGGCTTCATACATTTCACCCACACTTCTCTTACAGACGTTAACTGTAGCATCAGTGCTGAATAAGAGAGCAGCTTCATATTCAATGACAACTCTGATAATATTAATGAGAGAACATCTATGCCCTAAGAGTAAAGAGTAACTTTTCTCTTGTTGAGAATATGGAATCAGTACATAAGAATGAATCACTTAAAACTGAGCACATTCACTGGCCATCCGCTTCAATTTCTAAGGGAACAAAGTATTATATTGGCTGACCCCAACTATTCTTTGGCTGATGTTTCAGATTTATTTGCCCAAAGTGCTTTGCTGGCAGATGATCTAGCCTGTCTGAGAAGAGAATGGCTCAACTCAGAAATCAGAGAAAAACAAAGCTTCTACTGAGTCATCACTAGCCTTCTACCTATAGTAAATTTATTTGGTTGGATGGCTCATATACCCTGAACAGTAGAAGGAGATATTAAAAGCAGAAATACGGTAACTCAAACAGGATAATGCTTTATCTGCATTTAGATAAAATCCCTGCTCCTTCCATCTTTCCACCTTTTTATTTTTATTGGTTTTTTAAAAAATTAATAACAAAAGCATAGTAATGGTGATGCATTATCAAAGAGAAGGGGAAAAAGAATATACTGTTTAAGAGGTGCTAGGGTCTAGATAACGGAAGAATGCCTTAATTTCCACAGCAAGAATATCAATGGACTTCAAGTTATGATTTACACAACAAAAAACAATATTTAGAATTTATTGGACTTCATTCTGTTTGTACAGAAAAGAACTGTCAAAAGCAGCATTTTGTTGGAGATGTAGTAAGGAGAATGCTTCTTTAAAACATGTTTCTATAATGACCTATATTCACGAAGATTTGGGAGAAAGAAGTGGATTATACAGATATGATTGTGCATCAAAAGCTAAAATATTCAGAGGTTATTTGAACTAGGTATCTAATACAAATTTAAATTTATATGCTGTCTGACTCTCTGTAAGCATGACCTCCACCTGCTACTCAAACAGGAGCTATGAGTCCAAATGGACCCCCAATATATCAAAACTTTATTCACTCCTAAAGAGATGAGTTGGTAATAATTCTCAAACATTCAATTTGCTGGTAACATTAATAGTCATTGTTTCCTTTTATTTCAAAGTCACCTTTGTACTCTCTTCTGCTTACATCTTCAGGAAATTTGTCCAATTAAAAATGAAAGTTGATTTAGTCCTTTAATCTTACCTGAAAGGAAATCTGCATACTTCTCAAGGTTTTGAAGGAAAAGGAAGCTCTGAAAAAGAGTACAATCTTATTTTATAAGTGCAAGCCATAAGGCTTAATTCACATGCACTCCTATTGAGGGCTAGTAATTATTATTTATTACCATAAAGCACACTTTAAAAAGAGAAACAGGTTTTCAACATACTCGGCCTTGCAAATTTAAGCATTAAAATAACTTTTTTTTTCTCTGACGGATGAATTGTTTGCCTATAAATCTTATTCATTTATCTCAGAAGGAAAAAAAAAGATATTCAGAGATAGGAACAAAAACAAAAAGTACAAAAAATGTCATGCATCTCAGGCAGGCTTCACTAAATAAATTTATATGGATTTATAGCAATCTACGTCAAGTCAGCTGGTTCCAAGGATCTTTGTTTTGTTTTGGATATTATTCCTGTCCTGTGCTATTAATAGTTTTCTTCGAATGATTCCATTCATATATTCCTCTTTTGTTTTATCTTTTAGATTTCTTGGATTTGGGTTGGGATTCTTTAGAGATATTCTTGCTATTCTTCCATGTATTTACTACGGTTTATATATTCTCAATATAGAATAGATCCAACAAATCAGCCAATGCCAAATCCAATTGATCTCTGTATATTAATATTATCCATTAATAATTTAACATCAGATGCTTGTTGCCCTCTTATAAAACTTGACTATGAAAAATAGTATAGCCCTGGAGCTCAGTTGCCAAAGTGTTAGTATTCATCTTTAACACAAAAATCAGACTTGTCCAAGGTCTGTAGAGTTGTTTTATGTACCTTAATTCTACTCAGCAGAGAATTCTGATGTACACTTTGAGTTATTAACCTCAAAGAGCTTTCTTTAAGCTTCTTAGAAAAGCAACATCAGCACGCAAAAGAAGGCATATCCACAACTGTTGGTTCCTTTAAATGAAGCAGTAAACCATGAGATCTACAGGCATCTAAAAGCATGATGATATGAGTCATAAGATTTTACTTGGTTGGTTCTACCATCTTGGCACTCAAGAACAGAAATTGAATGTGCAGCATGTCCTGAATCTCTGTTTTTATTTTAATTTATATACTTTATATATTTTTATATCCCACTCATAGATGTTCATATCTACTTGTGATTCTGATTAGATGTCAGCCCTCCTGGATAAACCAAACAGGAAATACAATTAGATGAGCTAAATCTATTTTATAGTAAGGTTATATTAACAGAATCTTGCAAAACTGAAGGCACAAACTTCTTGCAGCTACTTTTAACTATCTGACTAATAGCATCAGGTGGGCAGGAGATCCTTCCTAAGTTTTTTTCTCTGACTGTTAAGCCACTGGAAACTCCTCCATCTCTTGTCAGAGCATTCTGTAGGTAGCATTCCTTTTCTTGGTCTCCCAAAATCATTCACACATTCCATTACACTAGAAATTTAGCACATAGGAAGGAAGATTTATGTTTTCTTTCCCCAGGTTAATTGGAACAAAAATATTCTCCTCTTCAACTAATAAATTAGAAAAAGAGCTATGGCCAACAGCAGTGCGAACATTTCTTCTCAAGGCTCCTTGCTGTGCTGCCATATGCTAAAAAACATTTGATTAGCATGTAGAAAGAAAAATAGCATTTGTCTCCTGCAGTCCCCAATGGGACCTCTGCAAACACCTATAATTATTAAAAATAAAAACATGTTATGTTCTGAAATGTCTCTTTGACCCTCAGTGGGTCATATTTGAATGGAAAATTCTAAAGGCTGAAACTGTGGCTACCAAAAGGGTTCAGTCTGCCCACTTACCTGAAGTATATCAGCAATTGACTTCAAAAGCTCTTCTGTAACATCGTGAGCAAGAACATCACCCTTGAGACATCTATTGAAGCATCTTTAATTTGGGAAGCAGTAACTGAGGGCATGTAAATTCTCCTGACCTTAGCTCAATAAATTCAACAAATTAGGCCATTAAGTGAGTATTTCTTAGGAAACTGTTCCAGTGACTTTAACAACGCCTGATGGAATTCTGTTGACCATTCACTTCTTGGAGGAGGTAGCAATGGGAGATTATAAAGTAAAATTGAAAAGTCTTTGGTTCTTTAGGAGGTTTAGATGTTAAAACATGAGCTGAACTCATGTCCGTGAGGGTGAAGAACCACTTCAAAATGATTTTGCAAAGCAACACAATCCATTTGCTTTTTAAACCACCCTTTGCTCTTGCTGTTTGTTGAGGAAATCACATTATGTCTTCCCTTTAGTGAAGAGAACTGTAGAACTTTTGCGATGGAAAGCTCTTCAGGGAGGCAAATGCAAGCTGCCTCACACAGATCTATTTTGCATTCACTTCAATGACAGCATAAATGCATGGAGAAATGAAGCCAGCATGTTTTACAACTCTAAAATGTCTTTAGAACAGTATTTTTGACCTTAGCAAGTTTAAGATAAATGGGAGTTGTCCACTAATCTCCAAATTACAAAGGTTGAGAAATACTGATTTAGGGTATTTAGAAAGACTAACATTGAGTCTTTCTGAATGAATGAATAAGGAAGAAAGGAAGGAAGGGGAGGGGAGGGAGAGGAGGAGGTTGTGGTGATAGAGGAGGGAGGAGGAGGGAGGAGGAGGAGATGATTTAAGTGGTCAATTGGCATAAGAGCCACCTCATTCCATCCCATGTCGCTATCTAACAGCTTAAAATACGTAATGAACTATCCTATTCTCCTGTTGCCATGTTTGGGTTTATGAATCTCCTTACTGGCTATTGAAATCACCTCCATGTCTCCTGAGAAAGTTCTGACAGTTATCACCTTCTATCAATGGTATTGCCCGTTTTATGGCTCACACTTTCAATAAGCTTAATAAAAAGGTCACCCTGGTACAGTCAGTTGAAAATTCTATGAGTCTGCTGTACACAAACATCTTGCACAGAATAAAGAAAATTCTTAATTTTCCAAGTTCCCTCAGTAAACTGTCATGTGAACAGTGCTGCCAGTGCTATTGTAGACTGGTAGGCATTTTGCCTGGCCTGTTAACAGCAATTGTATCATTCTGCTTGTAAATTATTGACCTCTGCATCCACTTGCTGCTAGTGCTGCAGTAGGAAGGCTGCTAAATGCTGTAGAGTTATCAATGTTTCTTATGGATCTATGACCATGTTTGAATTTTCCTTCCTCTTCTTGGGAGTAGAAGTCTGGCAAGATTGATAGCAGAACTTCTCAAGAACGACATAGGATAATCCAGCCAAAGTTCAGTTCTTTATTTACTCACATCAGACAGACAGAATCTTGCCAGACTAAACCTGTCACCCTAATGCATACAATCTGAGAGATTCTAGAGAATGGCTATCCTACATCATTTCCTCTTCTACATCCAACTGTGGGCTATGTTGACTCTTGTCTCACTCCGCTCCTTAGAACATGTCTCCTCGTTCCTGAGAAACTGCCACTTCATTGTAGTCCACCACAACTGTTTTGTTTATGGATATGTCCTATCTATATTATGGTCTACACTTGAAGTTATTCTTCTGCTATGCTTTTCTTGATAAACCCTTTCAGCTTTTACTTCACTTGTATGTTTATTGCTTTCAAACCTATGAACCTCCTACCCACCTTTTAGTGTGACAAAATATCCTCCATGAGTGAATTGGAAATCTGCTCTAAAATAGCTTGTTCGGCTGTCGGTATAAGCAACCCTAATGAGCCTTATGCTCTTTGCAAACCAGACCATCAGATTGTATTATACCATTTCTTGGATCATTAAATTCTGTTTCTGTGTATATGCATGTGTATATTCTTTATATTTCAAAGACTTTTTATTATCTATATACATGACTGGTTGACCTTTGGGTGGATAATATATGTAGGATTGTGTGTGTTTTAAAAACCATTCTTTCCATTCAAAACCTGGGGGGGGGGTATTGTATCAGAAAATTATCTCCTTTCATGGCAAAGGTGCCATTTTTATCTTTTAAAACCTAGGTGGTTTTCTCTCTCTAAAATAACATCTGAATATATAGTTTTGAAGTAAACACTTCTAAGTAGCACCCAAAATTCTTAGCCATATCTTTGAGAAAAAGGGGCACTTGGGAAATTCCATGTGGCTCCTTTATTGACAGCACTTACCTGTGGACACTGACTTGACACAAGCAAGAAAAAGATTATTGATTCCTAATCCAGCATTATATGAGAGGCTCCCTCCCTCTCTGGACAACAGAATGGATAACCTTATTGGCAAGGATAGCACTTAACATTGTGGGTGGTAGGAAGGGAAGGGCTAAGCGTACAGTAGACAGGTTGGTATAGTTGTCTTGTGCTACTTTAAAACCACAATAAAGATAAGTTGGCTTTGAGATGGCAGTGGACACACAAAAAACAAATACACTAGTTTTTTTTTCCAGATTTCTTATTGGTGTGGAGAGAACTTCTGTGGGCTTTATACTGTTGTTGTTGTTTTATGTATGTCCTACCTCAAAATAGTAGAAAACAGCCTGACTTTTGGCAATATTAGCTAGGTGGTGCTGAGACAGTGGTGGGTTTCAAAAATTTTTAGAACATCTTCTGTAGGTGTGGCCTGCTTTGTGGGAGTGGCTTGTCAGCCATGTGACCAGGTGGGAGTGGCTTGCCAGCCATGTGATGGAGTGGGAGTGGCTTGTCAGCCATGTGACCAGGTAGGAGTGGCTTGCCAGCCATGTGATGGAGTGGGAGTGGCTTGGCAATCATGTGACTGGGTGGACGTGGCCAACTTGTAAAATGTGGTGAAACTCACTTAACAATGCTCTTGCTTACCAATCAAAATGTTGGCTCAGAAACTCTGGCATTTGAAGCACACAAGTCTTAAAGCTGTCAAGTTACAAGACCCTTGCCCCCCTAACCCTTTAGATAAAACCCCCCAGGGGTGTTCAAACTTGACAGCATTAAGACTCATGGACTTCAACTCCCAGAATTCCTCCTCTCACTCTTCATCTTGATGATCTGCGGACGGGCGGGGGGAGGGAGCTGGAACCGGTTCTAAACGGCACTGTAGATTTGTGGAACCTCTTCTATAGAAAAGGTTAGAACTGGCAGGAACCCACCCCTGGGCTGAGAGAAAATAAAAAGTGTGGAAGGGCCCTTTTTATCCATCCCCTCTTACACATTATACAGCTCTAACCAAGCTTTGGGTTTGTGAAAACTGCTTAGAACAATCTTTTCAATGAAGACACTTAGAGACTTGAGAGTGCTTTAATATTTTAAAACACAATGCAGAACTTCTACGAAACAAGATTTGTTATTTATCATTCTGGTTAAACTAATATATAGTAATGTGGTTATTGTTAAAAAATATACATACTTTTGAAAAATTAAAAATGTATTTCAGAATACTCAAAGTAACCCAATGTATAGTTTTAAATATACATATTCCAAATGATAGAAGGAGAGCACAACTAGGAATAAAATTGGCAAAATATATCATTGCTGCCAAGCCCCCCCCCCAAAAAAAGTGGGTATTTATATGCAGGCTAGAAGGATAGAGAGCATGCAATCATATACTGACAAATACTAATTTCTCTCAGTATATCAGAAATCTATCATAGGCTGCTAAAACCAGCCGTTTTCAAAATAGCCAGGCCAATTTTAATGATGATTGATCATTTGAACAGCCACAGCACAGTCTCCATTTAGTTCGCATTAACTGCTGCAAGATTTAAGGGACCTGTCCTACCTTCACGCATACACAAAACAAAGCAAATAACTTGCAAGGAGGAAACACAGCCAGAAATCTTGTTTGATGCTGCTCACATCAACCGTACAGGTTGCCTTTGGCATCAGAATTTGTTCGCTCCTTCTCCATCTCTGTTGTTCTAGCTGTTATGTATGCGTGTGTGCGTATAATTCTGGGCTATTGAGCATTGCTGCTACTGACAGGCAAGGGGCTGGGGCTGTGCCTTTAAAGTGCCCTTCACTCAGAAAACTCACTTTCTATTATAAGAAGAGAGTCACTCTGCATTCTATCAAGATGTGCACTCAGCTGAAACAAATGCAAGATGCCACTTTCTTTTTCTTCGTTGGCCAACTAATTATTTGCCATTTGCTTTGATGCCGGCAGCAGCTTCCCAATCATTTACATAGCTCTTCTTTTGACGCATCCCATTCATATAGAAAAAGGTGGTTTTTGGCTTTTCCTTAATTCCATCCAATTGGCAGGAAATCGGAGGGTGTCTTTGGAGGACACAGTTAATTATTCGTGTCAAAACTACTGACTCATCTGTTAACACAAGTGGGAACTTTTATCTATTTTAAGGAAATTAATTATTATTTTGCTTTCCTCACGTTGCTTTGAAAACTTATATGGCTTTTTAGCCTTCGGGCCTGGTAATTGAAGAGTTATGACCCAGAGTGGCTAATTTGGGGTTATTTCACTGGGGAAAATAGATTAATCTGGCCTATCAGTTTGCTTATTTGGGTACTGAGCCTGATACAGTATTCCCTTTGCTTTTGTAATAGCAGAATGTAAAATGAAAATGCTGTACAAGGAAATATAAACCGAGATTGCCACCCAATGCATTACAGCCTGTTCAGCATTTAATTAAAATATATTTTCCAGAACAAGTGGTTTTAGCTGTTCTCTTGGGTACTACTACAAAAGGTTACACTGTATGTAAAACCAATGGTGGTTTAATGTTTCCCCATCTGGGATTACTAATATTCTAGTATTGTGCTATCAAGTGAACAAAAGACTCAAAAATAATATTAATATATTTCACAGGGCTTTTGGGGGTTGTTTCTCTATAGTGTGTACATCAGTAAATTGATCAAGAGAAGATGCCCACTTGAAAAACCATGAAATAGTTTTAATTAGGATTTAAAATATGGAATATTGGGTGCAGAAAATATTTTTAGATTCCTTTAAAGTTGTTAAAACTGTGTTGAGAAAGCAGTTGATTTTCTTACAACTTGTTTGTGGAATGTGAAAAGAATCATGTTTATTTTGATAACGTACAACACTAGGTAGCATTTGCATAAAATGATTCACAGTCCTCAAAATGTGCATGTCAATCTTTTATCAAGAGATAAAAAAACTTAATAAACTCAAGTATGTATAAAAGTCCAATCAATATGCTTTTCTGAGTGTCCACTTCCTTCTGGAACTGATGGAAATGAATGGCCTTCTTTGAATGGCCCCAAGTAAATCATGTCAATTAGAATATTGTGTTCATTCCAAGCTGAATTTTATTGGCTATATCATCCCTCTCCACCAAATGATTTCTTTCACGCTGAAAAAATGGGAAGGGATCACCTGATGTCCTACTTTCCATTTCTATTCTGCAGCTATTATATATATAAAAGGGCTAAGATTGGAATAATTAAAGGTCACTGTATTTAGGATTATGGAAACTAATTAATTCAATAGAATTGTTGTGGGGAAAAGCTAAGAAGGAATGCTCTGGATATCACGTGTGTGTGTGTGTGTGTGTGTGTGTGTGTGTGTAAAATATATAAAATAAGTTCATTTCTAAAACTAGCTTCACTCTGATATTTTGAGTTTATAAATCAGATGTATATGTTTACAACCCTCAATGTGCATTGCATTAGCCACATTTTGTAACTCAGTTCAGATCAGTTATCTGAAACTATTTACAACAGCAACAACAAAAATTGAAAGTAGTGTTACTGAAATGTGTATCCACTAAGCTGGAGACATAGTATGCCAATAAATACGCTATTAGTTGGGTATAGTTGCATGTCTAGACAGGATTGATGGCAAACAACAAACCACTCTGAAGATTTCTCCTCTTTGACATGGAACATAAAGTTGGATCTATATTTCATTGTATTTTGTGCTATTTCAACACAATCAATGGCTTAGTTATGACTGGTAAAACCCCTCTAATTTCAGTACTGTATACCTATTTGCATAAAAGCTGTAATATTTTGCCCAGCCAGACTTGGATATTTTTCATGGTAGTCTTTGGTAACTTCCTCACACGTAGCTTACTACATTCTTCTTTCTGTATATGGCTGTTTATCAAAAGTTACTTTTGCAGTTATATTGCTTTTAAATTTTCAGAGCTCACATTTTTCTCTTTTGAGGACATCAGTCAATAAACTGAATATGAAACCATGTTCTTCATTCGGATACCTGTCAACATGGACATTTTTTTGGAAATCTTTATATATGAAACTATGCACTTTGCTATTGATCGGTTTCAGATGGCATCTGTCGAAAACTGGAGCTACTGTAAATTTGATATGCTGGACAACATATCTTGCTTGCTTTCCAATAGATATTGCATTGTTTCTGAAATATTGTTCTGAATCCCAGGAGCACATAATGGATGGAAAGGCTAATCATTATTTAATATAGTCTGTTTATTGTTCATCTTTACATGAATGGTAACTAATGGTTTATTATAGGAGTAATTGATTCAAATATAACTACCTTAGATATCTTTGTTCCTTAGATCTATAAAACTAGTGTCAATGATTTGATTTGATTTCTTTATATTCAACGTTCATGTTTGCTCAATACAAATTGATTTTTCAAGCATTATCCATATCAGCCAGGATTGTACATGTATTAGGTTTGCAATGTATAAACTCAGGCTCAGTTCAGATGTAACAATGGCTCAGTTCAGATGTACAATAGTGGTTTAATAATGCATGGGTTATTGGAGCAACTATGATTTGTTGAGAATCTTGGTACATTTCAGTATAAACTGACCTACATTTCCAGATGAATATGTCTGGTGAAATACAGCTACTAATCCACCCATTTTTCTCAAACCTGTAATGTAGTTCTCAGCTATAAAAATGTGTCAGGCAGCATTTAGAAAAACACATCTTGAGAGGAAAACCTTTTTTTAAAAAAAAAAAAAACATTTAAATATGCAAGCAAATGTAAAACTTTATGAAGATTTTGTCTTTAAAATACTGAGATTAACATTGGAATAAGACAATAGAAATTTATAAATGAATTCATGTGCAAGAAAAAAAATAGACTTATCTATCCAAAGATTAATAACCATTACTGTGACCATAACCGTCTCTGAAGCTGTCAGGAATTCTATAGTAAAATAATTCCTGTCATGTGGAAGATTATGGAAGGAAGGTGAGAAAGAAATTAAAAGTTATTTGGCCAGTTATGGTTACTACATAAATATGAAAACTTCTACTGAGCTCCAAGACCATTAAGTTGTCATGGCATATTCATTAGTTGAGAAGCCTGAAAGAAAGAGGCCCCACATTTAGGCCTCTATGGATATTGGAAATATTTTTAGTTTGGCACAATCACGGTGGAACAATCAATTGTTGGATATGCAATTTTTCTTCACTAAAGATTTTGATTAAGTTGAGGTACTACTCTTCTCTTGAAACTTACGCTGAAATTTACCACAGAGTTTCTCAAAAAAAGTCTCCCCCTTGGAAAGGAATACTATTTTAATCTCAGGTGCTTGAGAATTCATTCTGAATTTCTCTTGATGGAATGGAATAGGGTTCTGGTAGTGTAGTTGCATTTTATACTTCTTATCATCATTTTGAAGACTTTTTGCTGCCTCTTTGATCTAGGAAGATCCAAGGGAAGATCCCATCACAAAGCCTTCCTGTGGGATTTAATTTAAGCCTGGAAAATGAGGCAGGCTACAGGCTACTAGAAAGATAATTTAATAACAGCAGACAAGACATTTACAAAAGTCCAATGGCCTTTACCTAGATCATTTCAACAATGTTACAACCCAGCATGAGAATTTCATCACAATTTTCTCCATTGAGTTCAATGTGAAAAGCACATTTCTTGATTTAGAACTGACAGGAAAAAATGGATGCATTTTTTTTTCCTGCTGGCACTACTCACAAAATGACAGCAAGCTTTTTGCACGTTTTAAAAATAATCCTGTGCAAATAGCATTAATAAAATAAAAATAACGAAATCTCTGCATATTTATTATTAGTTGAATTTTAACTTCTATTTTTTTTCTAGAAAAGCTTTCACAATGAAGCCTAAAGTAGAGAGAATTGACAAGCAGCTTCCTTCCACTTTGCATTTAACTGGGTGCAAGACCAAAAAGAACCTTCTCCCTGCAAAAAGCTGGTGTGTATTTCTTTTTTAACTTTATTTATTTTATTTTTATTTATTTATTTTGTCAAGCATACACACACACACTATATGTGTGTGTGTGTGTGTTTGTGTGTGTGTGTGTGTTGTATTTGTGCTGACAACACAAACATAGCAAAGGCAACATTAAAAATAAAAATATGGTTTTCTGCCTGGATGGTCTTTTGTAATGAGCCGAAAGGACAGAAAGGGAGAGTAGTGAGTTCCCTCCCATATTTGGGCATACCAGGGGTTGTAACACAAATACATATATATAGTCTCCCTTTACTTATTTATCAGCACAAATACTATATGTATGTATGTATGTATGTATGTATGTATGTATGTGTATATATATGTGTGTGTATGTGTGTGTGTGTGTTTTCGTAGATTTTTACGGGTGTAGGTATGCTGGTTTTGTTGTATTCGGGTCTTTTCCCATGTAAGATTGAGATTGTCTTTGCTAGGACAGGGATGGTAGGCACATTGGTTTCCTTCTCTTATAAAGTTTCATGTAAAATAGGTAAAATAAGGTTTTATGTTTTAACTTCCCATCCGAAGTGTATCTTATTCATAGTAATTAAAATAAGATATCAAAAATGCTGATACAATCTAAACAATGGCATAATGAGCACTATCCCTTGTTTAACATTAACAACTTGAGCATTGCTTTGACAAATCTTTACTAAGCTACGTGTATTAACAACTAGGCAAAGGAAGCCTAGCCTGTTTTAGATCTTAAACAGAGAGATGTTTACAAGACCTTTATTAGCATCATATACTGTTTGCTTTTCTGAGCACAAATAGTCTTGCCAGGAAAGCTTGAACACAACAGAATACTGTTAAAAAGCAAAAACATGTGCTCCTTTCTTTTCAGAGAAATAAAGAATGAGAGAGGGGGGGAGGGAGGGAGGAGGGAGGGAGGGAGGGAGGGAGGGGGGGGGAGAGAGAGAGAGAGAGAGAGAGAGAGAGAGAGAGAGAGAGAGCATTCTACTGCTATTTCATCGTATGCCAGAGACTTCCGTGTTTCTTAAATAGATGTAGACCAAAAGGCATGAAAGCCATTCGTACATGCATCACAGATTACAAGGCAAGCTGTTATTAGCATTTCTGTTCTACATGTCTTCAGACTAACACAAATTCTGGCTGCAGAAAAGTGAGAAGTCTTTTTCCCATCTGATAAGATAGAGAAATCAAACCAATTAATGTGTGTGTATTGGTTTGTGGAGGTATTTAAGGACACAGTGCACAAAATACTTAGCATAAAGCTGCTCTTGTGATCATTTTTGATGTTTCAGGTATTCTTAAAAAACACTGACAACTTATTTATATATGCAGATTTCCTTAATTCAATCAATCTCTTTTTTTTTATTATTCCTGGATTCAGCTTTGGCTTTGATAAATTAACAACTATATATCTTTTAGTGATCAAGCAGAATGTCTTATGTCATTGGGATTTGCTACAACTGAAGACTGAATTAAGTGTGCAAAGCTTGTGATTCCCAGAGAAAATATATGATGTATGTGATTCTTTTAAATAATATCCAAACATGTTTATCACAAGATATGAGTTTTATTGTTATTTTCAGGGATTTCATTACAAACAAAAGAAAAACCTTTGGAAAGATTAAAGATTCACTTCTGTACTTTGCTATAAATTTCCAGTTAATAGCATCCATGTTGGTATAAATAATATTCTAAATCTGTACCCTGGCAGTGCATTAAAATTCTGCATATATCTCCTACTAGTTGACATGTGGGTAACAGTAGTCTTTAAATTAGAAACCCTGGCTTGCATAAAATAGCATGAGAATGCTTGGAGTAAAACTGGCTTGGTTGCACTGGGAAATATTGGTTGAAATGTGCTAAAACTGACAGGTATTACCCATGGGATTAACAGAGAAAGGCACATGTGGTAAGGGTATGACTAAGACAAGTAACCCTAGAAGACTAAATGGTAAAGAGAATCAATTAACAAATGTAAGAAAAAGTAGGTATGCTGTGATTCGGGAAACAAAGAGAAAGGAGAAATATGTAGTAGATATGGGAAAAGACAGTCTAAAGTTGTAGGATGGACTCGATGAAACTATTGAGAGAAGTGAAGGTTTTGGTCTAATTAGAAAAAAAAAGAGATAAAATAGAAGACAGAAAGCATAAATTGTCAACTAGGTTGTTGTGAGTACATAGATTAGTAGAACCCATAAATTAACAATACTTGCATACAATGTTTCTGTCACTGGTGATAAAAACTTTGAGGGGAAAATGTGCAACATTCTGAATTGACTTGCTCCAGACAGGGAAGAAATATTATGCAAGGTGGCACAAACTGGGTGAAAACAAGACAAAAGGATAAAGAGATAGATATTGATTCAGTTGAGGGCACAGGAATGAATAAGAATGATGACTGTTCAGTATATATGTTTTGAATACCATGTTTAAATGTGTCTATTCATATGTACACTTCACAAAGAACTAAACCTGAAACGATGACCTACTTCATTGTTAGTGATGAAAGACTTACAGAATTAATGCAGGATACAAAAGGTAGTGGGAGATTTTGAATGTGCAATAAATTAGTAATGGTAATAGTTTTAAGAGTGGAACTTGAGAAAAGATGGATATGTTAAAAAAAGTCAAAGAAGCCAAGGATAGAAAGAGAACAATTGAAGGGAGAGAATGTATGTGTCTTGTATGAAATATATATATATATTAGAAGATGGATTAATTTCCAAACAGAATTAATGGGAAATGGACTTAAGGAAAGAGGATATAAAAACTGATTGAAACAGAGTAAAAAGAATTATGTTATAGAGCACCGCAGAGGTGTGTGGAGTTATGCTAATGAGAAGTATTAAAAAGGATGCCTGGTGGAATGGAGATATGAAAGAGGTTGTGGTGGAGAAAAATGCACTTAAGAGAATGATTGTTGCAAAAAGTGAAGGTGACAGTTTTTGTAAAATGTACATATCGAGAGGGAAAATTGATTGCAAATAATGTAGTCGAAGAGACAACGACACAGTGAAGAATTTTTATTTAGGTATTTCACCTATTTCATAAATAAAAATGCACAACAAATAAATATTACTCATCTAATGACATGATAACTAAGTTAATTGAGATGTATTTAATTGTTTATTTAATAAATACTAATACAACTGATAGAGAAAACACAACATAATTTGATGGAAATAAAGATTGGAAGATTTGGAAATAAATGCAGAGGGCTAAACAAGGAGCCTTCTATAGAGCAAATGGAATTAAAAATAATAGAAAGAAGGTAAATTGTGGGGATGCTGGGAATAATATTTTAGACATGCCTATGGAAAGATAGCTCATTTTAATAGTGGAAATAAAATACATTTTATATATAAAAAAGTTTTATCTAGGCTGAAGAGAAGGGAAAGACTGAAGAAAGCCATGGCTGTGCGGACTTGGTGACTTTTCCTCAAAAAGAGGCAAGTGAAAGTTTTTAATAAAAAAATAACAGGAAATGGTTTAATCAATATACAGAAGTGGTGAAACCCAGAATAGTTTGCAAAGGTGGAAAGATATGGAGAAGTATAATGAATGTTGTTGGTATAAAACAAATTTTAGCTTTATCTTCTTTTCTTATCAAATGCTTTTAATTGTTTTGGCTTAGCATTTCTTACTCCTTATGTGCTTTACATAGGGTTGTTTATCCTGAAAGAGAATGAAGTGATGCGTAGATATACATAGATTCAATTCATTTGCATTAAAACATGTCCATATTTAGCCCAAATCACTCTCCACACACATTTATTTAATCTCATCTCCAGTCCAACTTTCCAATTTTTCAGTTCACATGAAACTAACAAGAAGCTTTCACTCATATAAGTAACTCATTTGGTTACTTGACTACCAATCTGTGAAATAGCTTTTATTTTTTGAAAATAATAAAAAACAATTCCATTACGTTAAACCATATAACTTTATAATATTTACAGCCTTGCTGCTCAGGTTCTCTGAAAGCATTTGCTGTTATGGTTAGATTCTTTGGGCTAAGGCTGCCTATATCTACAGAGAGAAAATTCAGCTTGATGAAGGTCAATCAAAGCTGCCCCTTGAAGCAAAAGCACGAAATTAAAGCAACACCTTGGATTAAAGTGTCAGATTAGAGAAGCCACATTGCTTCACTCTGGATGATAAAAGGGTCTATTGTGCATGTGCACACATGCACAAAGAAGCCTTTTCTCTGGCTCAGTGGAGCCCATCAAAACGAATTGCCTGCTGCAGTGCTTTGATTTGAAGCACCAAAGAAGAGCAAGCATCCTTTTTTGGAATGAAAGCATCACTTTGAATCAGATTCACCAAAAAATTACATATACTTCCTATCTTGATGAGTTTGGAATATATTTATCCACTTTTTTAAAAAGGCTGTTGTACATAATATTTGCTATGTAAATCAGCCTGGATGTATCTTTGCTACAGACAAAAAATTCCCTTATGTTATATTCAGATATGAGTCAAATATAAGCTACCCTATTATATGGAGGGGAAACTATTAGGTAATAATAATTCTGTGGTTATACAAAGTGTGATTGGAACCCTTGGGGTGATACTTCAACAACTTCCTTGATATCTGATAATATTGGGTTTATCAGACTTGAACACCTTAATTAAAAAATTAAAATTTAAAACCAACCTGCTTTAAATTGTCTAAATTCTTAGAGGCTACTTTTAACTATTCTTATGTCCTTGCTTAGGTCTTTCTGACAAGCAAAGTCAATGGGGAATACAGGTTCACTTTACAACCATGTTGCCAACAACTACAGCTATTCACTTAGCAAGAAAGGTCATAAAATGGAACAAAACTCACTTAGCAACAGAAATTTTGCTACATCTAATAACCATTTCTCCACAAACAAAACTGGTGGGATCACAAAGTGTTAGAAAATGAAGAAACTGAAATGTTGAATATTTTACAATTTCCTCCCGCCAGCCAGCTGGTCTTTGGGTCTCTATTGCACATGCATGTGTGTCTGCGCATCTGTGCATGCATAATTGTGATGCATGCACATATGCTCACATATACGTCTGTGCATGTGCGCGCTTGCTCATGCACACACACCTGTCAGTTTGGACATGCACATGCAAGGTTTGGGCACTCAGTTTCTAAAAAGTTCGCCATCACTGGTCTAGGAGATTCCTGTTGAGGATCCTCACTTTTCCTTGTCCAGATTTTATCAGGGGCAGGATAAAAAAGGGAACATTGGTGTTTATTGTTTGATTACTTTTCCTTATTTGACTACATTAAGCATTATTTTATTTTGAATACATCTTCAATGGAACGTGAGAGGCTCTCTCTCAGTTCCATTCTGAAAAGACTATCTAGAATGACAAAGATCCCCTACCTGCTTCACTTGCAAGAGGTGATCAAATACACAATCTCCATATTTGTAACACTTCCCATGTAATGCAAACAGAGACTTGTCAAAGGCTTTTACTACTACTGTGCCAGCTGCTGCTCTCTCCTAGAAAAGATCATCTCCCAGCTTTTTATCATGTTGCTTTCCCATTGTAAATATTGCTTTTCTCTCAGCAAATGTCACCATCAAGTTTTTCTTCCTTTGCTTTTCTGTAATAAATATTGCTTTTCCCCCCAGAAAATGTTACTTTCTCAATAGGCGAATTAGTTTCCAAATGAAGCCTGGATAGGCTTCAACAATTAAAGAATACTCATGAATTCCTTGGTAACAAAGGATCAACAGGTTACTGAAATATTAAACATTAGCACACTGATTCAAGAGAAAGTTAGACTTTACGTGTAAAGTGAGCACTTAAAAATTCATATTCCATTTAGACTCTTGCATTTTTGTAAGAAACTGTAAGGTGCAGTGGTGGGTTACGGCTTGTACGCCCCGGTACAGACATACCGGTGCCTGCTGGGAGCACCAGGTACTGTTCTGGTATGGTGCTCTGGAGGGCCCAACCGCCCACCCACCGTCCTTACCTGAATTTGACCCAACCGGGCCATTTGCGCACGCGCACGGAGCATATGGCGCCTGTGCGACGTTCCACGAACAGCTGGAGCGTTGTGGGCAGTGGGTATGCATTCATGCGCAGTGCATGCAGTGGACGCCTGGCCCCGTCTCAGCGTACCGGTTGCGACGGGATCTGGAACCCAACACTGGTAAGGTGATGTATACATGCATATGCATTAATTTAAGAAAGATGAAATAGGGGACCAGACAATGCAAAATGTTATGTTGACTCTAAAAACAAGCATGTTCATTCTTGCCAGTGTCAGAATACACTGACATTGTGTGGTTTGGAGCATTGTTCCTAGTATCTTGTAGTACTGCCAAAACAACCCCAAAAAAATCCACAGACAAATACCATGACACTAATGGGAGATTATTTATCAATGTATTTTTCTATGGAGAAGGAGGGGGGAAAGGGAAGAAAAGACGGAGGAGAAAATATTAGCAATGAAATTGCTACTAGAAATGGAGGGCAGGATCATGACAGTGACACATTTACTGACTGAAAGAAGAGAACTAAAGTAGGCCTTTTCACCTTTTTATTCTGCTCTGAGAGATTGCTGTGGAGTGAAGAAAAAAAAATGCATTGCTCCTGAGCCAAGTGGCACATACCCAAAAGTATGTCTATATTATAACATGTTTGCTTTACATCTTTCAGAATGGTACATTTAGGAAAGCAAGCGGAACTTTTGCTCAAATTGCTTTATCTTGGCAAGCTCAGCTGCAACCTTTGCACTCAAGGATAATTCCAGTGCAGAATAGATATACAGTTGACTCTGCAGCAGAGGAATTTGTCCCTGACTCTTTTCTGAATACACATTAATGGGGTCCTGTGTAGTTAAAGGTTTAAGAACCGTTTTGTAAAACCTTGGAACTATGGATACTTTGCTATTCATTCAAGCAACTTCTCTTTTCTTAGGCTGTTGTGTGAACCCCCAGGAAAGATACAATTGCTCCGATGATGGCTTTAAGCTGAATTGACTCCTGGAGAACAGCTGCACCTTTTCTTCCACCTCACATGGGAGTCAGGCTGCTTAAATGGATAGGGTAGAGGTGGTCTGCTCACGTTCCCACAAGATGCAATCCATTTTCCACATCATTTATGAAATGTGTGCGGCCTTATAAAACATATTTTTCCTTAATGAAAGCACATTCTTTCTGCTAAACTCTTCTCCTTCTCAGGGAGTGTCTTTAGACATTTTTATGCAGCTTCATCTCAATGAATTTTTGTCCACTGGCATAGACTTGTTTTTGTGGGCAAAATAGGAAGGAGAGTATTTATGTTATACCACTTAATATTATTGTTAGATACTTGCTCTAACTTCAGTGGTTTCCACCAAGGTCCCCTGTTCCGGCGGGAACAGAGGTTTAACCTCATTGGTCGAAGGGTCAGACAGCTGCCTATAAAAGGGCTGCCGTCAGACTCAAACTTTGCTGAATTGTTCTCACTTGTTGTACCTAATAAAGAGCTGTTGTTACCGTTAAGCCTGTGTGTGCCTATTCAATACCCAATCTAACAATTATCACCTTGAGTAAAGGGAGGAAGGAGGAGGAAGAGAAGAATTATTAGTATTTCACATTAACTGTTAGCTGTGCCAGGCACATTATTATAAGATAATGGGAAGTAAAAAATATTTTTTTATCATATGGGTGAAACTTCCTTCCTCCCTCCCTCCCTCCGTCTTTCCCACCTTCCTTCCTTCCTTCCTTCCTTCCTTCCTTCCTTCCTTCCTTCCTTCCTTCCTTCCTTCCTTCCTTCCTTCCTCTACTGTATGCGCCAAGAGTCTTATTGTTTGGCCTGGGCAGCCTTATAAATCTAAAAATAATAATAATAATGACTGAATGAAAATGCTCCAGAAACTTGGTTAACCGTAGAATTGGCAAATGCATAGAAGCACTTGCTTTGCAATGATCATTCCTAAAACAGCAAACTTTATGACACTGCTTTACTATGAAACATTTTCTATGTGTCCAAAGGAAGCTTTGAAATATATGTCAGTTGTCCTCCCTATGTTTGATTTCATCAAAGATAAATTCAATAAAGCAATCCAGTCTTTATGGATAGACAGTATCACGAATGGATAATTTACAGGGCATCTGTGTCTTTGATAAGTTAATGTCTATGTATGAAGATCTCTTTTCCTCAGATAAGTAACTGCTACTGCTTCCAAGATGACATTATTTACTATTTTATCAAGATGACTGGAAATGAATGATGCCAACAGCATATCATATACATGATGTAACCTAGGTAAGTTTATAAGATCTGAGGGACTCTTGAAATTTGCTTGTTCAGTGCCTGGTGAACATATTTTTCTTTTGCAAGCTTATTAAAGGGAACACGTTCTTTTTCTACAAATGTTTTTGACATTCTTTAAAAGGGTGCTTTCCAGCATTCATCCAGCTTTCTTTCCTTCCTTTCTTTGCTGTCTCCATCTGCTTTCAACTTCTTCATCTGCATTAATTGAACAGAATTAAGTAATTCTGTACTATATTGAAGACTGATTTATTTCTCATAAACGTTTCTCTACCATGTAGAACAGTGGCGTTAAACTGGAGGCCCGCAGGCCGGATGCGTCATGCGCAGGCAACGCCCACCGTGAATGGGAAAAACAACGTAAAACATCATGTCATGGCAACATTACTCCATGAGTTTGACACATGAGAAAGTTGTTGGAAAACTGCATTTACCTATGCAACTCTCCTTTCACAAACTATGGTGGAAATAAATCAGAGGTGGTATTCAACAGGTTCTGACCAGTTCTGGAAAACTGATAGTGGAAATTTTGAGTAGTTCGGAGAACTGGTAAATACCACCTATGACTGGCTCCGCCCCCATCTATTCCCTGCCTCCCGAGTCCCAATTGATTGGGAGGGAATGGGAATTTTGCAGTATCCTTCCACTGGAGTGGGGAGGCAATGGAGATTTTAAAGTATCCTTCCTCTGCCATGCCCACCAAGCCATCTCCACCAAGCCATGCCACGCCACGCCCACCAAGCCATGCCCACAGAACCAGTAGTAAAAAAAATTGAATCACACCACTGGAATAAGTTAATACAAGCTTGCACGGTTTTCTCAAGTTGAAGGCAGCTATGAAGCCTTCACAAAAAGTGCAGGAACCTCCTAAGTTTTATTATCCTCTCAGGACTGGAATAGTGTTATTAAGCAGTTATACAAAGTACAAAGCATGGCTAGTGGGCTGGAAGTTTGCTCAGAAATAACAATTTTTTCTACTTAGGAAAAGCAACTCTGATGACAAAGTGCTTGCATTGAAATTGTAAATTATAACTAATAGCCGCTCATAAACCCTCCAGCTCTTTGTCATTCTGTGAAGCAGTCATAGAAGCCTCTTTTAATTTAAACAAAGATTACTGCCATTTATTTATTTTATTTTGTGTCATGTTATTCTGAAGCATTTAGCTAATCATAGCAAGGTCGAACTAGCAGCACTTTCTGAAAGAGCATTTTCATTAAAAAGTTCAGACAATGACTCTGACTATAAAAGCAACATCTTTGTCTACCTTTTGTTTTGCTTCTCTATCTGCCTAAACAGATGGCTCGGTAAAAAAAATGTCTCATTTCTGATACTGTCATCAAAGGTTTATATAACATAAATAATTGAAGTTATGAAACAAGGTAGGGTGAGTCAACAGCTAACAAAATAGCGAGTATTTAACTAGCCATATTTAAATGTTACAGGCATACCATTGCCTGTGGCTTCTTTTGAATTTCATGCTAGAATTCATGGCATTGTTCTCAGTGGATTGGCAGACTAGGATGGGGCTTTGACATACTGTTTTATTGATTCTAAGAGTTCTCCTTCCTTATCTTCTCTACCATTTAACAGATATCATGAAACGTCTGGCAGTTTCCCATGGATCTATACTTGGATGTTATTAATACTTGGAAGACATTTAACCATGACCCTTCTTTTCATCTAGTTGTGTAGACCACAGATATGAGACTTTATTTATTCTTAGGAAGGGATTTAATAACTCTGGAACAAGCCCATGTCAAAGAAGTGGGTAGGTCTTGGACCAAAAATAGATTTGATTTGGTTATTTGTTACTAGGTGGTCAGGATCTACAGACCCAAGGCCTGAGACTGCTGTTATGCAACGCGAGGTCCGTTGTCAATAAGGCCCCCCTCATCTACGATCTAATTTTGGAGGGGGAGCCGGACCTCGCCGGAATAACCGAGACCTGGTTGGACCACGAGGGAGGTCTACCCCTTGTAGAAATGTGCCCACCAGGTTATCGAGCATTTCACCAGCCTCGGGCCCAGGGAAGGGGCGGTGGGGTAGCAGTGATTATCCGGGAAGACTTAGAGCCGAGAGAGTTCACCGTGCCGCAGACATCCGGGTGTGAGTCCCTCGTCGTGAGATGGGGCCCAGGGAGGCAGTTGGGCCTGCTGATAGTATACCTGGCTCCTCGCTATACGTCAGCGGCCCTGCCCGAACTCCTTGAGCTGATCTCATCGGTGGCGGTTGAGACCCCCAAACTTTTAGTGATGGGGGATTTTAACCTGCCGTCGATGGGAGAAGCGTCTGAGGGGGTGCGGGAGTTCATGGCTTCCATGACAGCCATGGACCTGACCCAGTTAATTCAGGGCCCTACTCACAAGGGAGGCCACACCCTGGACCTTGTTTTTGTCTCTGGCCAGTGGACGAGTGATCTGGGATTAGGGGATCTAGACATTATTCCCCTGTCATGGTCGGATCACTCACTTCTCCGGCTGGACTTCCCTGGTGCTACCCCCCGCCGCGAGGAGGCGGAACTGGAAGGTATTAGATGGTTCCGCCCCAAGCGCCTGATGGAACCAGATAGGTTCCAGACGGAACTTGGGCCACCTCCTGTGGACCTGACCCGCCCCCGGGTGGAGGACCTGGTAGACTCATGGAATAGTGCGACTACCGGGGCCCTAGACCGGGTGGCGCCTTTGCGGCCTCTCCTGCGGCGATGAACCACCCTGGCACCTTGGTTTACCGAGGAGCTAAGGGTGATGAAACGCCACAAGAGACGCCTAGAGAGTCGTTGGAGATCCTCCCGTTCCGAATTTGACCGAGCACAGGTACGAGCATATTTGAAGACGTACCTCATGGCATTAAGAGCGGCCAAACGTCAACATTGCGCCGCTCTTATTGCGTCTGCAGATAACCGCCCTGCCGCCCTGTTTCGGGTGACCCGCTCCCTCTTGTTTGAGAGACCACGGGAAGCCCCACTACAGGGCAGAGCAGAGGAGTTTGGGAAATATCTACAGGACAAAGTCGCTCAAATCCGGACGGGATGGGCCCCTTTCAGTGGTCCAGTAGAGACGCCCGTGGCGAGTCTTGAGGGACCGCTTTGGGAGGAGTTCGACTCGGTTGCCATCGAGGATTTGGACAGGTTGCGTGGACGTCTGCGACCCACCACATGTTTATTGGACCCGTGTCCCTCCTGGCTTGTACTGGCATCCTGGGAGGTTACGCGCGACTGGCTCCTGGGCCTGGTGAACGCCTCGTTGGGTGAGGGGTCCCTACCGGCCGCCTTGAAAGAGGCGGTGGTGAGGCCCCTGCTCAAGAAGCCTTCCCTGGACCCAACGGACCTAGACAATTATCGTCCAGTCTCCAACCTTCCTTTTTTAGCGAAGGTTGTAGAGAGTGTGGTGGTACAGCAGTTCCCTCGTCACCTGGAGGAAAATGATTATCTAGACCTGCGCCAGTCCAGCTTCCGACCCGGGCACAGCACGGAGACGGCCTTGGTCGCATTGGTTGATGATCTCTGGAGGGCCAGAGATAGGGGTTGTTCCTCTATCCTGGTCCTATTAGATCTCTCGGCGGCGTTCGATACCATCGACCATGGTATCCTGTTGCATCGGCTAGAGGGGCTGGGAGTCAGGGGCACCGTTTTACGGTGGTTTGGCTCCTACCTCTCTGATCGGACGCAACGTGTGTTGGCAGGGGAGCAGAGTTCGACCCGGAGGCCACTCACATGTGGAGTGCCACAGGGATCGGTGCTCTCGCCTCTCCTGTTCAACACATATATGAAACCGCTGGGCGAGATCATCCGTGGTTTTGGGGTGGGATATCATCTGTATGCTGATGATACTCAGCTATACATTTCCACCCCGAACCACCCCAATGAGGCCGTCGAAATGATGTCCCGGTGTCTGGAGGCCGTACGGGTCTGGATGGATGGCAACCGACTAAAACTCAACCCTTCCAAGACGGAGTGGCTGTGGCTTCCGGCCTCCCGGTTCAACCAGGTGCTTCTATCTCTGGCCATTGGGGGCGTCCAACTAGCCCCCATGGAACAGGTGCGCAATTTGGGCGTCCTCCTAGATGCCCGGCTGTCCATGGATGACCATGTAACAGCCGTGGCAAGGGGGGCGTTCCATCAGGTCTGCCTGATGCGCCAATTGCGCCCCTTATTGGACCGGGATGCCCTACGCACAGTCACCCATGCGCTAGTGACGTCTCGCCTGGATTACTGCAATGCTCTCTACATGGGGCTTCCCTTGAGATGCACTCGGAGACTACAGTTGGTCCAGAACGCGGCCGCGCGGGTGATTATGGGGAGGACTAGATACTCCCCTGTAACACCTCTCCTGCGCGAGCTGCACTGGCTTCCTGTGGTCTACCGAGTGCGTTTCAAGGTTTTGATTATGATCTTTAAAGCGCTTCATGGCATAGGGCCTAGTTACATGCAGGATCGCATCCTGCCCCACACATCCCTACAACCAATTCGCTCACACAGAGAGGGACTTCTCCGGGTGCCGTCCGCCAAACAGTGCCGGGGGGGCGACACCCAGGAGCAGAGCCTTCTCTGTGATGGGCCCAGCCCTGTGGAATGACCTCCCCCGTGACATCAGGATTACTTCCGATCTCCGCTCCTTCCGTGTACAGCTGAAGACCCACCTCTTTCAATTATCTGGCCTGGCTCAATCGTAATTTCTCTTATTCCGCCTAACTGTTTTTAAATTGTCTTTTAAACGTTAAATTTTTTAATTGCATATTGGGTTCTTACAATTGGGGTATTTTAATGCTGATTTTTAACTGTCTATATGATGTAATTTGTTACCTCCTCCGTGTCCGTGTCCGTGTATGTGTATGTGTGTTTTGTATGTATGTATGTCTATGTGTTTTTTATACATCTTCTATGTTTTATATGCTCCATTGTACGCCGCCCCGAGTCCTACTTGGAAAGGGAGCGGCTAATAAATTCATATTATTATTATTATTATTATGAATTGGTTCCGTGTACTTAAAATAACTGATCCTTTTGTGTTTTAGTAATTTCCTCTTGTCTCAGATTACAAGTCAGGGGTTTGTGAACTGCTCTTTGAACGTAGTAATTGACCAGATCTGGATAAATTGGTTGTTTCATTATATATAATTTTAACTGAAACAAGAGATTGTGATAGTAAAAAAATGCTTTTAAAAGTAAGGATGAAGTTGCTGAATGCTTTTATATTTCTCTTGTGAAATCAGGATTCTATTCTTGATAAGAGTTCCTTGCTCAGTCTTGGTTCTGTTTCTTGGGACATCCAGATGATTGGGGCCAAAAGCACAACTTTCCAAGTAGGGGAAGTAGGGAAATACTCTCTTAGAAAACCAGATGCTTCTATTATTAAATAAACTCTCACATCTTTATTTTCCTATCTATCTTTCTATATCTATCTATCTATCCATCCATCCATCCATCCATCCATCCATCCATCCATCCAACCAACCAACCAACCAACATCATGCACTGAAATCCAAAAGACATTTTTATTTACTGCGCACAACTCTAATAATACCTGATACTTCCAAGCAGAAACTAGTGAAAGTCATACTCCCTTAAACCCAGCCAAGGATAGGTGCCATGGATACAAACATTTTTTTTCATTGCATAGATGGACCAGGTGTATTTGTGATATCAGAGCTTATAGTATGGAAACTTGAAATAATTTCTTCTTCTCTAAAAGTAGCACATTTCTCCTTGATAATAATGGGTTCAGTGATGAAAGCAATGGCTTCTAAGTTCACCATTTCCCCCAATTTCTTAAAATTTGAACTGTCATATTTGATAAGAACATTATGTTTCTGAAAGCTAGATAGTAATGGTTGCTTTTGCTGTGATATAGTTGGGTATACAATAATCACATTGCTTCTAAGCAACTGGAGTTCTCTGTTACCTATATCCAGGAAGAAACTACTTCTTTGTTAACTTATTTGTGTTCAGATTTTATAGTAAGACATGAAGAAAATCTCCTCTCTTCTAAATAAATTGTGTTACTTTCATTTAGGGACATAACCAAAGAAATGTATGGTCTCCCCACCACCACCACCACCACCACCACCACCAAGTAGAAGATCAGGACTGAAGAATAAAACTGCTAGAAGGAATGAAAGTAAAAGGGGTATTTGTGCTCTCCAAATGGCTCTGAAGACACATACTATTTAACCTGACAGAAACATTTCCATACTATCTTAACTTTTTAATATAATTTCATTGCTATTCTGGTAGAATGTCCCTTCTGAATACTTCAGCCAACTGCAATATGATATGAAATTATTCTGTCATATAGTTACATAGAACCATACATTCAAAAATGTACTGCCATGGTCCTTGCTCAGTCACTATCACATCTCGCCTCTCTCTCTCCTTCCCTCTCTCTCCTTGTTAATTAAAATTTAGATGACATCTTTTTTTCTCCCAATCAGGAGGAAGGACTAATAAAGATGCTTCAGAGTGATGGGTTGTAAGGCCATGCAAAGTTTTGAAAGTATGCTTTGATTTAACAAAACTGTGGTTGAACCATCCCATTGAGGAAGTTTTCCACATCATTGCACTGTCTGACTTCAAAGCTGTGAATTTAATGGTTTGAAGCTTTTGAAGCTCTTCATTTAATGGTTTTTCTCCCATTTTTCGGGTGTCGCAATTTCACTTCCATGCATGGATAATATTCCATTGAATTACCTTTGACCCTTGTATTTTGATATAAAAGATATACCTGATTTTTAAAATCAATCCCAGTTCCCATTTTTTATATTTTGATATTAGCCTGACAATAGGTAAAAGTCGATTATCTTGACCATAGCTTTAATCAACTAGGATTTCACAATTTTATAATTATTTACTTTCCTTTTATTTAGCATTCCCCAAAGGAACAACTAAACATCCTTCAACTTTTTCTTCCTCCTTTTAGTCTTCAAATCATCTTCTCTGTACATCTTTTTTCTTCCATATTTTAGTGAAATTTTCAAAGGAACATTTCCCCAATACACACACACACTTTCAATAAAGCACAGAATTAGAACATGACAATGATTTGGTAGGTCAGTGTTTTTTGCAAACCTTGTAAGATTTCTGAAATCCTGGGTTCTGAATTCAAATAAGATATAAACCTGCATACAGTATACCCAGAGAAAGGCACACATGTAGCTATGAATTCCAGCTATTGTTAGTTCAGATCCCAGCTACAGATCTTTCAGCACTCTGTCTCAATTATTTTGTTAGGTGAGTTGTAAAAACAGTAGAAAAGATTAACTGTTTCTTTAATGTCTTTGCCCCAGATCATTCTGATGGCCATGAAATGCAATAAAGATGCTCTGTTGTCCATCAGTGGTAACTGGATCATTCCAATTTAGAAATCATTATAATTAACAGTACAGAAGTACAACCTGGTACATGTGAATTCAGAGGCAAGATGCAATAAAGCTAATTCTTAAAGAAGTGGATGTAAGTGGTATAGCTTCATAACTGTTTTCAATGACACCAGAAACCCATGCAGATTCAAGTTCAAGAGACTTTCTCCAAGCAAATCTATATCAGATGAGAGCAAAATTGATTATAAGAGTTGATATCAGGGGTCTGAATATAAATGGGAAATATATCTTTTCATTTGCTTAAAAACATTGTTCACTTAATTCCAAGCCTGTTATGATATCTTTCAATGGAAATACTGGACATTAATGCTGGTAGTTAAGTGCTTTACTGGTGATTTTTGTCCTGTGTTCTAGATTTATATTTCTATAAGTAGAAATATAGTTTGTTTTTATGTACATAAGCTTGATATAATGCTTAAAAATACTATGAGTTGCCAATAGTGGCAGAATGAGATGCATTCATTTCATAGGACAATGAAAAAGCCAAATCATTTGTTGATAAGTCCTGTGATGGTTTTGTTTTTATACTACCTAAATCAGCTGATGAAGATCCATGAGATTTGGGACCTTAAATTTAGGATTTAGGAAATAATAATAATAATAATAATAATAATAATAATAATAATAATAATAATAATAATAATAAATTTTTATTTCTAGACCGCACCCTTTCCTTGGCAGGACTCGGGGTGGTGTACAGTCTTGTTAAAACTATATACAAATACATAGCCAGAAACGTAGACGTAGACGTAGACATAGACGTAGACAGAGGAGGTAAAAAATATACTGTACAGTTCTTAATTAAAATACAAATGCAATTAAAATTCCCTTTAAAAAATCCCCAATAAAATGCAAATCAGTCAGTCTGGAGTGGTGGTTAAGGTTGTGGCCTAGCACTCAGCAGATTGTGAGTTCTAGTCTCACCTTAGACATGAAAGCCAGCTGGATGATTTTAGGCCATTCACTCTCTCCTAGTACAACTCACAGAGCTGTGGGGAAAATAGAAGGAGGGAGAGAGTATTAGGTACATTCACTCTCTTGAGTTATATATATATAAAAGGGGCATAAAAATAATGATGCTGAGAAATAATTAGATTTGTTTAAGATTGTAGAAATATTGCATATGCTGATATACCTAGAGTTAGATATTAGTTATGATAAGTTTAACGTAGATTAATTTAAACTTAAACTTATGATAAGTTTAACTTAGATGACCTAAGACAGGGCTGTCAAACTCCCAACACACAGGCCAGATGTGTTACGTGCTGGCTACACCCACATCCAGTTTAGCAAAGGGGAAAACAGTCCCAATACATCACGTGATGCCACTATGATGGCGTGAGTTTGACAACCCTGACCTACGAGATAACCTAATTACATATTTGTATCATCACTGAAGAAAATCACACCTCTCTTTTTGTATATTTCTTTCTCTCGGTACCATTTTTTTCCTTTCAACTTTTTCCCTTTTTTCCCTTTTGATTCCCTTCCTCCCTTTTTTCTTTTTAATTTAATAAAGCAATCCATTAACTTTTTGTAGAACTCTCTGACTGAAAGCACACAAAGATTCACATCTACAGTCATAACTAAATTTTATTTGCCTTTTATCAGTCAGTGACAGTCAGCAGAAACTAGGAATTGTTTTCTTCTTCATCTCCATATGTGGAAGCGAAATCAAGATGGCTAATCTCAGCCTCTGTACACAGATCCCATCTTTCCAGGACAAGTGAGAACATTTACAAACGGATGTCACATCATGAGCTGTTCCTACATCAGAATTCCCATCTGAATGAAGTTTTGGGCATCAATAGTGAATTTTGACCTACCAATTTATTTTTAAAGTAAAGATATAAAGACCTGAACTCATTGGTAACCTCACATTGCAGTGAAAATGCAGTGACATGCAATTTTGCAGCTACTGAGATTGTTGGTAGTACAGCTACAAAGAAAGGCAGGGAAATGATTCAAATCTGGGAAATAGGCCCTTTGTCAGTCAACAGGAGTGCTGATCTACCATCAGCTTATCAGGTGCTTGGGAGCTGGGGACTTGGCAGCACAAGAAACAACAGATAATTGCCGGCCATCAACATACCAACCAACCAATAGGAAGGCATCACATAAATAGAATAGACTCATAAGAATAGACCAAAGCATGTATTCCAGTAGAGAGAAGTTTTCTGAAGATGGACCCTAGCACAAGTCCAAAAACTCAGAAGAGTAAACCTCTGGTCACAATGACTATACCAGATTGGATCTTGCGATAGTATTTTAAGCTATATTCTAGTCTCTGCAAATTGTAAATATTTATTTGTTCTTAAACTTGTCCAAACATATTGTGTAAGTGTAGTGCCCTTATTTATTTTCTTGGTATCTTTCTTCTTTATTTCTTCTGGTGCTGAGGAATCACCTACAATCCAAACCTGACAGAAGTCAATAGAATAACAATTACCAGACTCTAGATTGTGCTTTGTTTTTGAATATTAGTTGTCAGGGCAGTAATTTTCTATATACTTTGGCAATATGTTGTAGTGCAAGACTGTAACAAGTGAAAAAGAGTTTTAAAATGGCTACCATGAAATATGACTTTCTTTTTTTTAAAAAAAAAATCCAATTTCCTTTAAGTCTTAAAACTAAACACAATAAAACAACATGAGCTCTCAGCAGCTTTGCATGATAGGCTGCTAAGCCCGGACAGAATGACTTAATATTCCTTTCACCTTATCAATTCATCTCTGTTCTTGACATCAATGAAAGTTCAGCATACAAGGAAGAAAACACCGGAGATGACATCTGCCATTCAGATCAAAGAAGTTAATTTGGCCTTGGGTCGTTTGATTTCACCAATCCTGGCTTTTTAAGAAGGCTCTCATGCAGGTGCAAAAAACAGGTGGATTACTAGTGGCAACTTTAAAAAGTAAGTATTAAACGCTAAGCTGGGCAAAAGAGAAGTGTAATGAATAATTCCCTTTTAAGGTGCAATCTCTCCAAAGCTTTAGATGTTTGCATAACACAGGCCATTGTTCCATCTATCTAAAAAAAGAAAGATTTTGACAGACATGAGTTTATTTTAAGCCCTTTATCACTATGCTGCTTCAGGTTGGCAGAGTTACCATATCAAACTGGCAAAATCTAGCCCATCACTAGAGGGAAGCAAAGTATTAACATTTGATATGTTTCTTCCTGCCATCTAGTGGTTATCCAGTTTTTTTGTAACACAGATTTGGTGGCTCTAGAGATGGAGAAATCAAATGTTATTCATTATAATGGACCAAAGATAGGTAGGTACAAAAAAGGTACAAAATATAAATAGGATCTTGGCAACACATGCTTGGCATAAAGAAGATTGCAGTTTCAATTCATGGCACTTCAATTTATGCTTCCTGTAATATATTCATAAAGGTTAGAAATAAACTCAGATTTCCATCAAATTTTGTGAGTTTTCAGTGTGACACTAAGATTTGGTCACTTTCAGGCAGCAGTACCAACCAGCTGAAGTTTCTGCTCAACTAATTAAGGTCACAGAGCTGAGCTTGTTAACTTACTGTTAGCATCTTTTAGGGAATAGCTGCACTGTGGAAAAAAGCAGCTCAGGAAAAGATAGCTTGTTTAAGCAATCTCTCTTCCCTCTGTGAGAGGGAAGATAAGGGGAAAAAGCAGGCCAGACATATGACACTGTACTAGAGAACTTTATCTGAACGAGATGGCAACAATCAACATATTTTGTAGCATCTCTCTGTCTCTCTCAGTCACATGTTCACTTAGCAACCATTTTGCTTAATGACAAAGTCACTGGAATGGATTGTAGTTGCTAATTTAGGGGAGAGTGCAGTATTAAAAAAAAAACATTAAGATTGTGGCAACTTATTAAAACATATCTCAGATTTTATGGAGATGCTCCGAGACTCGGAATAATGAGCAAACTGTCTTGTTATAAAAAGGAAGCTTTCTATTCCATTTCCACTGAATTACTTTTCACTGTTCCAGGAAAAGTATCCATTCTTTAACAAAACCTCTTCACTTTCTCTGCTTTTTTTTTTTTTTGAATCAGAATTATAAAAACTAACTCTTCTACCAAAGTTTCTGTAACCTGGATACTCTTCGGATTTGTAGATTTCAACTCCCCAAATTCCCAGTCAACATTGGCACTAATGACTATCTTATGAGTTAAAGACCACACACCTGTATAACTAAATTACACCATTAATTGCACTTGGTAGGTTTCTTAGGAGAAGCTGGACTAAAACCAACTTAAAATATAGAGAAATTTAGAAAATTTTGATATGTAGTTTTATTATAGAAATGTTACACATATATTCTTTCTCCCACACAACTGGACAAGGAGTGTACAACTTTCTATTTGGAGCAGGAAACCATCTGTCTTTTGCTTGGGTCATGGACAGATCTGATATCAGCTGGTTTTTCTCCGACAGTGTGAGAACTACACGACAACATTAAGTAAATGAGACTGTCTTTACTGGGAAATCAGTATCTATTTTCACAAAATAAACTATATTGTTGAATCTTAAAAGAATGACTTTAGTTACATTCACTAAAAGTCAGGTTTTGGGCAATCCACTGATTAGGAGATTTCACAGAAGTCCTTCAAGCTTTAAACAGAAACCTTCTGCTTTTCAAAACTAACTCCAGGTTTGAGAGACCTCCTCGCTGCTGTCTTCTGAGGGGTTCCTTCTGTTCTGTGAACTTTGCTGCAGCAAGCAAAAATAGCTGTTCTCTAATTAATCTAGCGCTATTTCACATGGTCCTGTATTTAGCTCATTTTATAAAGAAAAACAGCTTACAATTAAAAAGAAGAGAAATAATGCATTACACTGCATCAGATCAGAATAACGCCAGACTATCTGACCATATTACATTTATATTTTGTCAGCTGCCTTAGAATCCATTTGAGAACACAATTGAGAGCATTGGGTCTGATCTTTAAAATCTTAAGTGGTTTAAGATCATATTACATTAAAGGTTATATTAAAGATCACAATAGCTAGTTTAAGTCGTTTCTCAGAAGCATGTTGAATCACAACTAACTGAGGGAAAAACATTAATATCCCCTTTCTTTTGAACCGGAAGCAATAGAATATTGTAGACTATATAAAAAGGAAGACCTGTGAATAAACCTTTCTGAAATATTTTGATCAAAATAATAGTCAATGCTTATCTAAAGCTGTATGTATGGTTTATGGAAAAACAATTTAAGCTTCCTTTTAGATGATTGAGAAAAAGCAACTCTTCAAGAACCTAAGAAGACCCAGCAACTAACAGAAATCTCAATTATATTAATTGTTATAAATGCTTTCTGTTTTCCAACATAAGCATGCATAGAGTTCAATCTTATTGTATCATGGATACTTGTAACCATGAGATACTATAGTAGGATTTAAAACTGGAAAATCATAATTTCAAGAATTGCAGCTTACTATTAACATTTGCCTTCCTTTCCCCTAAGAATCTAGATCTAAGTAAAGAAAATACCTTTATTACTGCAGGATATTAAATAATCACTAATTTGTTCTTTTGTATGCATGTCTACACAGCTTTTTTGACTGGAAAAAAACACAATTCACATACACAGATTTTTGTTTGTAATTTATTAATTTTAGATAATTCTTGATGGCAGTGTGAATAAAAAGTTCTAAGTTATATCATGGAGACAGCTTTTGCTCTGTTAGGCTTTATGAGAATTTTGTAGTCTTAACCTTTCTTTCATATACTCTGTTCCTTTTTTTATTATACCACCTGTAGCACTATAAAAAGAAGAGTATTGTGTGATAGAAACCATCTGTACAGTCACTCATCTCATAAAATTGCTGAAGAGCTGTTCCATTTAAGTATTATCAATGTCTTCAAACTTACTGTGCATTTCCTCATTGCTAAAAACAACTTGAAGCATTCTGTTTGGCTGCTTAGTAAATGATTTAAGTAGCAGATGTCTAAATCATATTTCCTTTTTCTTCCACTTCCTTTCATATTGATTCTCCATAATATCAAAATGAAGACCGCTGCTTGGAATTTGAATCAAATGTTACAGTTATCTATCTTTACCAAAAGAAACACTACTGTAAGGAAATGATACTAAATAAATATTGAATATGTTGGCAGTTCTAGTTGGAAAAACGATATCGAAATAAACTAAAACATTTCTTTAAAAATCTCAGCAAGTCTCTAGTTTGCTTTCTGCTACTCTTAAATAGAGAACATCTCTGTAAGAAAGTATCGCTTAAGAAATAGGTTGGATTCACAGGAAACATCAAATTTTTGGGGTGGGGGGAGATTTAGAAAGCAGTGCAAAGTTTGTAAATCCCAAACAATAGGAAAAGCGACATCCTTTAAAATGATAGTTGGAGCAATGTCAATCACATTCTTGATCAATGCTTTCCAACCTGACTCTCTACCTGTGTTGGAATTTTTGAGTTCCAGGATTCTTAGCCAACTGGATGTTTTGGAAAGTTTTATTTCTGCATAGGTATCAGGAGTGACATAGCAGTGCATGGGCCAGATGAGACACATGCACACCATGTGCACCCTATCTCCACAAAGGGGAAAAAAAACATTGCAATACGTCAGTTGACGGCAACTTGATGCGGTAAGTTTTGACACACGTGTAGTAGATGAAGAACATCAGTTCAGTAAAGGAATTTTTGGGGTAGTAATTGTATTAATAATGCTAACCATTAGTAATTAGTAGCCCTTATTTTATTTCTAGTATTAATGTAATCCCAAATAAAAATACATCCAATGTGAATTAAAACCATAAAAATCATAATATTGTAACTTTATAAAACCAGGAAAAAGAAGTGGAGGAGAAGTGCACCAATCCTTCTGGACTGCCTTTGAAAGCTGGAATTTGACAGCAGGTAATTTCATTTAGTAGTGATGGAGAATGTGCAATCAAGATTTTTGTCAACCCTGTATGGATTTTTATAGGTCTATTCCTCCTGTGCTGTTGAAGATCTGTATGAAACCACTGCAGGAAGAAACTTCTCAGTAAGATGGGTTGCTGATTTGCTAAAATGAGATTCAGCAGAAGATGCAATAGATGAGCTCACTAGGTTTCCAGAGCATGTAAAGAATTGGATGGGAAGAAAAAGGGATGCACTTGAATCCTAGTATGATAGAGTGATGTTTTCTTCAACTATAAACTCTCCATTTTGTAAAATCAAGCCTAGAGGAGATATTGTAGATGTTCTTTCCTTGGAACACTAGGCAGGCAAAAGAGAGGAAGAAAGTTTTCTCTATGGTGGATCTCACATTTTGAAACAGTTCCTCCCAGAGGTGAAATCCAGCAGGTTCTGACAGGTTCTGAAGAAATGGTAGCAGAAAAGTTGAGTAGTTTGGAGAATTGGCAAATGCCACCTCTGGCTGGCCCCAGAGTGGGTGGGAATGGAGATTTTGCAATATCCTTTCCCCAGGAGTGGAGAGGGAATGGGGATTTTGCAGTATCTTTTCCTGCCACTCCCACCAAGCCACACCCACAGAACTGGTAGTAAAAAAAAATCGAATTTCACCACTGGTTCCTCTAGATGGCTCCCACACTTTTTACAGTCCATAAAACTGTGCTTTCCATCAATTGTTTGAGATATCAGGTTTGGGGCAGGGGTGGGGCTACTTGTGGTTTAATTTCTTTTTTAGATATTGCTCTTAGGCTATTATTATTGTGTGAGGTGACTTATGTTTGGGTATAAATTATGTAAAACATAAATCATTGGTCTCTTAAGAGCAGCTTTTCTCATAAATCTGGGTATATTCAGCTGAATTCACTCCATAGGGGTTTCTACATGCCTGGCTTGGCCTTACAAACAAAGTTGAATGGAAGGTGTAATGGTGGGAAAAATATTTCTAGGTGGAAGAAAATCACCATCATATTATTGCCAAGAAAGCTCCATGAGGATTTCCGTGAAATTACTTGGAATCAAGACTTTTATTTTTATCTTGCTATGAATTCCATTTCCATTAAAGCATGGTTGGCAGGTACAATTAATGGAGACTTTTTGGTGACAGCAACAAAGTTGTAGGATGGCCAGATACTTGTAAAAAGAGCATGAGTCTTCACACATTGTTGTTTGAAGTGTTTATTTTTTATTTGCTATCAGATACTGTTGAAGGAAACTCTGAAAATTTCATTTCATACATTTCATTTCAAGGACTGAAATTCTCCCCTTTCCTTGAAACCTATGATGAAACTTCAAATACAGACATTTCATTCTATCATTGATGGTTACATAGAATGATCAGCTGTTCTCCTCTTGTAAGACACTATTATCTACTTATATATATATAGCTAGTCATCATTCTTCCCTTGTGGTCACTATGCCTGGGCAACTGAACATCTGCTCAGAGGTTTATTGGCATGACACACAGCATAAATAGCCAACAACAAGTTCTTAGTACAGACTAGGGAATTTGGGACTGAAAATGAGGAAATCCATAATCCCAAGAAAATACCTTCTGTTCCTATTGAATGGCCTCAACATCTGGCCTCAAATTATCTTTCAGAATGTCCTTACTTTCTCAGAAAAAAATACAGTATTTTACAAATGGTTGGAATACTGAATCTGCTCCCCCCCTCTTGCCACTGCATCTGAACTTTAGATTTTAGGGAAAAGGAGGGTCTGAACCTATGTTTAAACTTTCCTGTAAACTACTAAATATTTTGTTATAAGGTCCCCATTTGTTTAACATTTCTATCTTGCATATTTGGTCAGAAAGGAATGTCAAATGCTGTCAAGACTTCAATTAATAATAAGGCATGGTCTTCATGAATGAGAATATACAGGGTATATTAAGTTTATGTAAAGAGAGAGATGCAGTAAATATTTTTTCTTTTTAATCTCTGAAAAATGGGTATGTCTAAAATAAGGGACAATTTAAAAGAAAACAACAGCTTCAAAATGGAGTATCTCCCAATAAACAGACCATTTTCCTCTTTTATTTAATAATTGATGTCAGCAGACTGGCATGTTTAAATCCTTTACAGATAAGATATAATTAGGTTAACAACACTAGTATATAACATCTCAATCAGTGAGAATTTTTAAGCAAGATCAAGAGAATTAGATGATTGGAAATAGCCTGGTAGTATCTTTCAAAGTATAAATGGAAACCCTGTTATATGTTGGAGCCATCTTTCTGCAGTTGTTGTTAAAATAAGGGCTGAGGTTGGCAGCATGTTGAGTTATTTTATACCTTTTTGCTTCCAACTTGCCATTTTATTAAAGAAATTATATTGATTCTGGTTCAAGTCTAGATCTAACACAAATAAGCAAATGATGAAAGAAGATGAATATATACGTCCCAGAATAGGAATGGATCTAGATTTATCTGCCAATATAAAGAGAGAGGCCTTAGCAGTCAACATCAATTAGGTGATGTTGGCTGATCTTCAAAGGTAAGTAGAGTTGGTTCTGATTAATGCATAGATGGTGAACTGTTGGCTTGACTGAGAGGTTGGAGAAAAGGCATCCCAGAACAAGTCAATGGCAAAATAACAAAGTATTGCTATGCTTCCTTTAATAATATGGTTTTGAAGAATGGAACTCAATTTGAAGGTGTCCTTAATTTACTTTTAGAAAGAAAAGAAAGGCCAATGACATTTTGGGATGAGAAACTCATAGACAGAATCCAGATCCAAATACTGATCTACATACTAAGATCTGAATTGTAGTTTAGAGAAATAAATGTGAATTTTGATGTCAGGCACTTGGCAAACTCACCATTTTCTATAGAAAGTGGAAGGAATTTGGGATTTTCAATGCCAACTATACAAGAAAAGAAAACTTACAGTATGATTTTAAAAATCCTATATTTTCAGTCACATTCACAATAGCAATCACACTTAGACAGTTTTAGAGTCAGTATAGTGTCCCCAACAACCTGGGTCCTCATTTTACTGACCTCAGAAGGATAGAAGGCTGAGTCAACCTTGAGCCCTGTCAGGATTGAACTCCTAGCAGTAGACAGAGTCAGCCTGCAATATTGCATTCTAACCACTGTGACACCCCGACTCTATCAATAGTGAATGAAGTTTGCTATTTCTTTTTGTTGAGGGATTATTCATCTTCAGCATGGCAAGAATATATAATCCAATTGAATCTCCATTGGAAACAGCTACAATTATTGAATTTGGTTGGGACTTATATTTGTTTTTCTCAATTAGAAGTTATGAACATTAGCAAACCAATTCTTAAATGTTACTGAAAAAGATGGGAAAATGTAGGAAGAAATGAAATAATTTATCCATCCCTAGCAATATGCTTTTTTGTAAAATTCTTTTCTAACCACCCACAAGCATAAGTTGTCAGCTAGATTATTGTTATTTGCTTGTTCAAAATATTTCTGTCTAACCTTTGAGACAAAAGAGCTCATGATTGATTTACCAAGAGTGAAAACAATGATTTTACAAAATAAAAATCTGACACAGAGGTTGTGGAAGGTTGAAGAAAAGAAGCAAACTCAGTTATCATCGTAATGATACAATTCTTAAAATAAGCAGCTTTGAAATTCAGTCAAAATGACCTAACGAAATTGATGCAACTAAATAAAAAGAGAATTAGTTTAGTTAAGAAATTGGATTAGAAACAGAAATAATTTAGGCATAAAGCCAGCTGGGTTACCTTGAACTAGTCACTCTTTCCTTCCATCAGTACTAAGAGCAATGGCAAACCACTTTTTTTACAAAAAAAAAATTAAGAATGATAGAATAAAAGTGAATAAAAATTAAAAAACAATATAAACAGGAAAAAATGAAGATTTTTTTTTTAAAAAGGATGTTAAATAGTAAAAAAGGAAAAAAGAAAAAAGGGAAGAAAAAAAATCCCCTTTCATTCCAACAGGCAAAATCATTTAATAGGTTATCCATTATCTCTAAATAAAATATACCCTCTCTTCTCTCCATAGCTCATCTTTTACATAAGGAAAACAATGTCCAAATGCTATATCGATCAGTTTTTGTCAGCTAAAGTCCAATAAGAGCAACAGATATAACTATTTTCTTCTTTTAACCTTAGTCAAACAAGCTCTTATAAATCTTCCCGAGTTTTTTAATATTATTATTTAACTACTTCAAAAACAAAAACAAAAAAAACCCCAAGAGATATTTTGTTACTTGTCTATGTTTCAAAGAGGAATCCTTCAGAACTTTAACAGATTGTTTTTAATAAGTAATATTTATCCTGTTGTTTGTCAGTTTCTAAGAATCCTTTCAAATCTTAGTACAATTCTTTTGTATATCCAAAAGAAAACAAAATATCCAGATCACTTTCCTGGTTTAATATATGTTCATCTCCTTTATGGAATGCGTCATCCATCAGATCCATTTGTATTACATTTAAATCCCCCTTCAAATTAATTTCATAGGCATCCATTGCAGTTCTTTCTTGCTTTACAACTTCATTAGAATGTTGTGCTCTGTCAATTTTATTGAGCATTTGATCCATTCTGTCCAAACACATGGCTGAAATGTATTCAGAAGTTTTCACTAAGGATTTCTTCTCCATTTTCTTTATCCTTTGGCTTTAGTGTCCAGGCTTCAAGGTCTTCTTGTTTAAAAAAATGAAAACAATTTCCATTTTCCCATGAGAAAATATCTTTTCGGAAATTTAAAACAAAGTTTCCAAATCCCTCTAGCCCCTTAATATTTTATTAATGTTCTAAAATTCTAAGCACCCTTTTGTTGCATAAACAAAAAGAAAAACCATATATTTTTAACTTTTCAAATTAAATTTATATCATTGTGTTTTAAGAAGGCAGAAACTCACCCGATGGATGCAGTAAAACCTTGCCTGTCCAATATACAAAAAAAAAAAAGTCAAATCCAAAACATTGATTAAGATATAAAACTCAGTCGAGTTTGAAGGCTGCTTTATGAGTGTGGATGTAATCTCGATTCTCAATCCCTCCACTCATAAACTGATGGTACAAATGGCAGTTTTTGTAGTTTACTCACAAGGAGAGGCTGTCCGGAATTGAGCAGGTGATTTTAACAATCCTTTCTTTGTTCCTGAAAGATTATGTTGACTCAGATCCAGCATCCAGTGACGATTCCTCTTACAAAGTTGTCTTGCTTGTCATAAAAACCAAAAAGCGGTCAGCTCGCCATGTTGCTTACAGGAAGATAAAAACTACTTCTTAAGAACTTGTCAAAAAAACTGCAGGCAGTTGCCATGAGTTAACATTGACTTGAAGACACAAATAAACACAAACTGGGCAGGATGGGCCATGGAACATGCTTCTTTTATTGCCTATTAAAAGGGCTATCCCAAGGTGACACTTTTATTTTAGAAGTGAATATATTTGATTTGCTTAAAAGCCACACCGTTACTAGAAGATTATTGTTATGTTATATTTCAAAACCATATTAGGGCAATCTGGTTGACAAGAAACTGAAGAAAAATTACATCTTCTTCAACTGTAAAACCTCTATTTTTATATATTTCATTTTACATATTTTCTCATTATTTGTAATGTTGGAATTTGTTTTAAAAAATCATTGCTATCTGCAAGGGGATTTCATTAAAAAAAATTCCTACAACTGAAATATGAAATGGAATAGACTAGAGGTGTGAAAATTTGCCCAAACTCAGATTTGAATTTCTGAATCGATTTGAAAGTCTAGCTTGCTTTGACTCAAGTTTCCAATTTGCAGTGGAAGACTGATTAGATCCATTTTGAACTTCATACTGACTTAGAAACTGAATCAAACCATTTCAGACTCTTGAACTGATTTAGAAAACTGGCTTTTATCTATAAACCAATTTTAGGTCTATCTGTTTCCTAATTCATTCAGAGGCGTGCAATACAGTTTGGAATTTAAAAAAAAGATTTGGAAAGTGAAGTTGAATGTTGAATCAAAGTGTTAAATCAGTCACAGAGTTCTAACAGAACCCCCCCTGATGCGTATGGGAAAAATGGAGGTAATTTGATGGTAATTAGGTGTAGATGTCAGAAGTTTAATTCCTAGCTAATCCCTATGTAGACTAAGCACAATTCTCCTTAGTTCCTACCTGCAGTTTTCTGTACCTCCTTTGAAGAAATCAGACATTTTCCATGTGGCAGGGAAGAACAACCCAAACTCTGTCAAAATGATTCTTAATGAGTTTCAATGGCTCTCATCCATCTGGTGTGTATATGGTGTGTATGTATGGGGGGGGGGGTTAGATTTTAGGTAGCTATAATTCATATACACCATGCACCACAAAACTTGTCAGGTCATTCTAAAACCTGGAGCCATGGAGCTTGCTTTGCTGCCAGGACCTACAAGCTGAAATTGATAGTAGCAGCAGCAGGGCAAATCCATTGCAGTGCTATTTTGTACTTGCATCATTTGCAGTATCCAGCTGGTCATGACAGATAACGCAATTTTGGAGAGTGACATTAAGCACTCTATTTGCCAGACCCTTAAAACAGATGGATAACGTTCCCATTGTGTTTTTCCTTCGAAGACCTTCCGTTCAGCCTTTGGGAATCCATACGGAATCCAAGTAGGCCCCATGGAGTTCTCCTGATTCAGCTTGTGTAATTATTCTTGACATTGGAAGCTTTCAGTTCTTTGAGAGAGCAAGAAAAAAAAATACACAACGTAGAATGTGTACTAAAGAGGAAAGAATACTAATTATGAGCAAATGGAGATTTGGACTGGAAATCTGTGATACATCAGCATCCTCTGTCTATTCATCCATGATTATATTACAATTAAAAAAAACCACATGGCAATGCAGTATAGGCCTTATGAGGCTTGGAGAGACCTCAACCCCACTCCCTTTCACTATATTCTTCCCTCTTTACTGGACAGCTGAGAAACTGCTAAAGGGAAAATATAAAACATTTGTCCTTTTTCTTTTCATTTCTTTGTCATTCTGATTTGAATGACATCGTGATCTATCTTCATGAATTATGGGAAGTACATTTCTTTCAAAAACTCTTTCTCTCTTCTATAATATTGTAGGTTAATTACAGATGACAGAAGAAATATGAACATAATTATATGGGGGAAAAGATGACTTTTTTGCTTCATCAATACTACTATGACTTTCCATTCAACTAGGGAAGAATGGAAAGTGTCACAATGGAAATGCTAGGTAGGTAAAGGTGGAAAGTTGATGGCCCAGGGTGGAGGTTCTCCACACTGATTTGAGAGAAGGCAAAATATTTGGGATTGTTGAGAAGGATTTTTTAAGTTTGTTATATATAATGCACTGCATTGCATTGTTGATAGAAATGTTCTTTCCATTTATATTTAGTTTGCAATTGGCATGCAGCTGGTGTTAAGATGAAAGACTAATTAAGGATTCGTCTATATAGGGATTCTATACCACTTTGAAGATAGTTCTAGCCTGCCATTGCCTAATACTTGCAGGACTGGAAAACTGAGCTGATTAATTTCTGTATCAGCTGTTAAGCAGCTGAAACAGAGGTGGATTGCTCCCAGTTCGGCCCAGATTGGGCAAACTGGTAGTGCCTGTAGCGGGTGGCTCTGCATACCCACCCAGACGCTTCTGCACATGCGCAGGAGCATCTCACGCAAGAGAGAACGAACTGGTTGTTCCAGGATTTGCAACCACCTCTGAGCTGGAATCACTATCAAGCTAGGCTTCTATTTGCTTGTTCTGCTCAGCTGTAGCTCCATTTTCCATTGGAGGGAATTCTCACTTTCACCCTTCATTGGTCTTGGAAACTCCCTCTTTAGTAATTTGATGTATTTATTTGTATGATTTTACTGTTTTGTGTGTTGTTCAGGGTTATGGTTACAATATGAGCAGCTACAGTATGTAAGTTTTCAAATAATAAAATAAATAAAATAAACTTTGATAACATGAACAGCAGTTAGCACTACAAGATAGTGCAGACAAGATGTATAATTAGTACTACCTCTATTTTTATTGTAAGATAACACTAACAGAATCTTGCGAGATTGAAAGAATTTCTTCTTTCTTTTCTCTCTGGAAAGCTAGAGAGAATGTCTCTTCTGAAATGTTTCTCATCCTCCCTCCTCCTTCTGTGGACTGAGATATCTTATATATGACAGTTGTCCAGTCTGGCTTTTCCTTCCTTCCTCTGAAGGTCACTTCCACCTGCCATTACAGCAACAAAAAAATGACAAGTCTTTTCAGCAGAGAAGGGAAGGAACTGAATGTAAAATGTCAGGCTTCGGTCGTTTTGTGAATGATACTAGTGATGTTATGGAAGTGCCCTATGTTTTGTGCCTGATGGTTCAAAATTATATAAAATTATATAAAAATGAGTCAATGAGAATTCAACTTTATATTACTGAAAGTGGCGGCAGCTAGTAGCAGGTATTGAAGAAACAAAAATCACTGTGAAAGAGAAACAGGATTAGCTGAAGAAACAAAATATAAATATAATATATATATGGAGGGAGGGAGGGAGGGAGGGAGGGAGGGAGAGAGAGAGAGAGAAGAGAAAACCATCATCATAACAACACTGGAATGAAGAATCTCAAGAAAGAGAGAAGGATCTTTCTGGGGGGGAAATAAAGACATCTTAAGCGTAACTTCAAAAGCTCTCTACAGCAAACAGTAGCTGTGCAGATACGGTTTCATCTTTGCCTCTGGGATATGATTAAGCCTTTCTAGTAGCTCTAACTGTGGGAGAAGGGATTATGGTATGTGCCGCTGTGTAGCTGCCTGCCATACAAATGCTTGGAAAGGCACAGATCATGTTTCTGTGCAAAAGGACACTGATTAGACCCATAAAGATTAACCCGGCTGAATCAAATGGCAAATCACTCGAGTTGGGGAACATACGCGGACACATAAATGAAACAAAAACCGAATGAAAACAGTTGAGACTTACAATACGTGAAGGCCTTTCATGTACGTGGGGAGAATTTTTCACTGCTTTCAGTGGCGTGGCATTTCATTCTCAGATATAGAGATGTCATTCACTTGCCTCCAGGAAAGGGATGGGATTGGGGAGCTCCAGCATTTGCATGAAAATCCCATGCTTTCAACTGAAAAGAGAAAATGAGAGAGGGGGGATTCACAATTGACACCACTGACATGCATGTAATGTTCCACTGTAAAGAGATTTATGTCACCGAAAACAGTAGAACCAAAAGAAAGTAAGTGATTACAGGCCCCTGCATTTTTTTATGAATGCCCAATGAACTGAAGTCAGAGGTGGAGAGTAAGAGCCCTTAACATGAACTAATTGGAAGGTGGTCTGTTAGTAGTGAATTGCCAACATTTCCAGTGCAAATAGTAACTGTTAAAAAATTATTTATTTTGACACCTATTTCTATTCCTGGTTTTTCTCTGCTATCTTTGCAAGATTTGTTGTTGGTGTTGTTGTTTTGCTGATATACACCAATCAGTGCAACATCACAAGAAAGAAAGAAAGAAAGAAAGAAAGAAAGAAAGAAAGAAAGAAAGAAAGAAAGAAAGAAAGAAAGAGAAAAAAAAGAAAAAAAAAGAAAGAAAGAAAGCAATATATCACATATCTTTTATCTCCTAATGATGGGTAACTAATTTATTGTCATTACTTCGTAAACACATTTATTTATTTTTTAAGTAAATAGATTTTACATTTTAAAGATTAGTTTAGGCTTCAGTATTGGCACAACATTCATAAATGTTCTTTCAATGAGAAAGAAAAAAAGTCCTTAAATTTAACATGATTATGTTATGAAATATGATCTTGAAAAATTATTTGATAGTCAGATCCCTAATTTTGAGCACAGTGTGGGATGAAGGAAAGAAGAAAAACAAATCCGTATCTTCAGATGGAGATAACTTTAAGAAAAATAAGCTTAACAGATATACTGTATTTCACCTGAAATATTTAATGTTTTAGACAAATATGTACAAACACAATACAAAGCTGTTTAAAGTCTAGATTTGTAAAAATGCTTTGTATTAACAAAAGAATAAAAGCTGGGTCAGACATGTGTAGCTATATATATATACACAAAAGGATATGCAGGGTTTCAATTTTCCAAACTTCTTCATTGTAGACCATGATATAAAAATAGGGAAATAAGGGGAAAAGGGAAAGGAAAAATGTCAAAAGAGAAAAAAAAAAGGTCTTGGCATTTAAAAGCCATGAAGTTTGTAATTTAAAATTATTTTCAGGATGGAATAAGTGAATGTAAAATAGGTGCTATTGGTATTGGGTAAACACTCAAGTGTAGGGAGAAAAAATTGTTCCCTATAAGTCTAAAAACACAATACCCAACCTTTCTAAGTATGCGATTTGGTAGAGAAGAAAATGTCACTCTTTTTCTATTACGTATAGTCCTGTGTACTCACACATTCAACAAACAAAAAAACCCTCAAATTTACGCATCTACAGTACAGTGGTTAAATATCTTGTTGAAGCAGGGGTGGCTTTTGTTGGCTTCATTTGGAGTATGAAAAGCGTAGAGAATACATTATTTTGTAAACAAAAAATAAGCTTACAGGTAGACAAAGCTATGAGAAAATGTAATTAGACTGCATTTTGCACATTCAATATAGCGTACACTGAACCAATAGAGACATAGTTGAAATTATTCATTAATTTAGTCCAGCATTGTTAGGAATACCAGCAGGTTTTCTGAGCTACTTAGTATGGATATACACTATGTACACTACATTAGCTCTTCACATACTATTTCCAAATGTGATGAAGACATGCATTTTACTATAATGGGGAAAAGAGCTAATGGGCATACATACTGCCCAGCAAAAGGATCTCAGCCAGGGGCCACCTTATATTACTCCAGTGAACTCTGAAATGTCTACCTGCTCATTAGCTGCACAATATTGCCCCTAAAAACACTGGAATATTTTTACACTCAACCTTCTGTAATTCCTTCCTTCCACCCTTTCGGAGAAAAGGTTTTATACATCATTAAAGAGCAGCAATTTTGCCCTTCTAAAATGGGAACATTGAAACTTTGGATCCCATGTTCCCGCGCTGCTCTTTTCCAGAAAACTTAAAAGGATATTTTTCCATTCATAACAGAATGCCTAGGCAGGTCAGAGGCTGATATAGCTCAGCTTCCTGCTAGCTGACTAGGAAATAGGGATTTCAAATAGTGTAACCCAATTCTGTGTTTGAGCTAACACAAATGACTGGTGGGCAGTATCTAAGTGAGCATATCCATAACCTTCCTTCTCTCCTCTTCCTTCCTCCATACTTTCACTATGTTTGAACTTATTAACATATCACTTCTAGCTGTTTGGATTATACTGATGTTGATGATGCTGATGCTACCCATTCAATTTGATTCTTGCAATTTTAAATTCTAGCTGTGTCCACATTTTCTGATCTTGTACAGCTTCCTTTGATGATTTTATGCTCTGACTAGTGTCAGCTTTGATGGTTTCTAGCCATCCTGATTTTTGAAAATTATTTTATTTCTTTATTTGATTTATCCAAATCAAATTTCATTAGGTCTAAGCAAATATTAGGGTCATTACAAGTTAGGGTAGCTTTAAATTTTTATATAGGTCCTGTTATTTCTTATGCAACTGTACAGTAGATTAACTATTTAACTTAGACTATAAATTGCAATTTTATTTGGTGTTATCTTTTATAATTCCACACTAGTAATCTTCAATTTTATTTTATTATGATCATTCCTTCTATTTTTAGAAGAACTGTAATACTATTTGTTGTTATTCTGGTTATAATGACAGTCTATGACCAAGCTAAAGGCAAGCAAACAATGAGAAAATTACTATTGGAGTTCTCCATTTTAAGTCAGGAGACAGGTAGAAAGGAACGTAACTAATTCTGCCATGTCCTAAAACCACTGTAATATTTGCCTTTGTGTATTTTTTTTTTAATGGTAAAGTGAGTCATAAGATTTCTAATATATTTCGGGGAAATAAACTTTGCTAAATCATGGGCTAAGTAAAGCAGTTTTAAACTAGATTAAAGAGAATCAGTTGGATAAATAAATTTATACTATTTATTTTTGTAAATTTTTGTTTCTGATATTATAGTAATAATTCTATCCTGTGTCCTCAAAGGAAGGTTGTTGTTGTTTTCCTTTTCCTTTTTAATGAGATAGATTGTTTAGTCTACAAAATTGCAGTTGAAATGATAGCTTTGCTGAACTGGGAATCATTTATAAAAAATATACCATATGTTCCAGTTTCTTGGATCTGTTTGAACTCCTGTCTGGTTTTGTCAGATTCTGCCTACTAACTGAGATTGCTTTATTTAGAAGACTGAAGACAGAGGAGTTTCCTGTCATGGTACATAGATAGTAGAACTGCTTATATTCTTCTTCTCTTCTCTTTTGGTGATTTTTCCTGTTTTACTGTGCTTTCCATGCTTTCCATGATCATTTTTTATCTTTCTTCTTTAATTCTTGTTTTTAGCTGTTAAAAGCTGATGGTTAATGGATTTATCTGCACTGTTTACAGTTGTAGATATTCATGAGTAGGTAGGTTAACATTAGGTTATGAGAAGCTCTTAGGTAAGGGGAGTTTAGCAAAGATCTGAGTGATGAAAAATTAAATATTTGTGAAATTGAGGTTGGAAAAGGGAGGTTTTTTTTAAAAAAAAACATGCTAAAATGTGTAATGAACTTTATTAGGGGATCTTTAATATGCAAACTGTGTTTTGTTTTGAGTGATAAAAGTGAAGGGGGGGGGGGGATGATAAGATTTTTGCATAACTGAAGCAAGGTACAACACTATTTCCAAAGAGAATATGAGAGAGAGAGAGAGAAAGAGAAAGCTTTTCTCCTGAGACAAACAGGAGCCAAGTTCCCAATCTTGATGCATTTACCATTAGCGAGATCTTCTGTAATCAGCTTTAAGTATCTAGGCACTTTGATAAATAATAAATAGAAATAGAAATGAACAAGCAACTTATATAAGGCAAAGAATATGCAGTTTGTTTCCATTTGCCTTTTTTTCATTAAGGTAATGCCTTCCATATCCAGCTTTGCTAAGACAAAAGAAAGGTGCAGTTTAAATGGTAGTTAAAGCATTACAGACATAACAGTACTGTATAGGCCAAAAATTCTAATCAGGAGCTGGTGTTCATTTTCAGTTCCTTGCTTAATATCAATGGAGATTATTACATTTTCCAGCACGTTTGATAAAACAGAATAACCAAAGACTTCACTGTACAATTTAGAAGATACACTGAACCTCAAGGCACATCAAGGAATATATATTAAGATGCTAGTCCAGTCTCTCCCTGCTTAGCAATTTGGCATCCAGGGGATGACAGAACGTATAGCCCAATGTAGCTGGAGGGCCTAGTTTGGAAAAGCCTCTTTTTGACCACAGCCTCACTTCAATAATTTTCAATGGGTGGCGCGGGGGGAGGGAGAGAAGGCTTTCAAAGATAGTGTGCCAATCTGCCTAATTCAGATTATATCAATTAATGAACAAATGTAGGGCAGGGAGGGGGGAAAAAAGAAAAATAAAGACTGATATAAACTGAAGATTTGAAAAGCAAATTAAAATTTGAAAAGGAAAAAAAGGCAAAGTTTATTGTGTATTGTAGGATACCAAATTTCTTTTTTTGAAGGAAAAAAACTGATGTGAAGATAGAAAATTAAATCAAATTCCTTCAATTAAACTAGGTACAACTGTTCGTGTATTTTGTGTGTGTTTGTGTGTGTGTGTGTGTGAGTGCATGTATGCTATAATTTAATTATGTTTATTTTCATAATTTCATATCAAACCCACCCACGCCCTTAAAAAAAAGATGATGTTACCTAGCCATATAACCCATGCTTGATTTATGATTCCTGTATTTCAAAATAGCCAAGGTCGTATCTGTGTGGAGTGGTGCTAAATGTGCAATTTTATTTCTGAGGAGAATTTCCTAAACTTGAGAAATATAAATAGTCACTAAACAGTATTTCTGGAAGAAATGTTTGTTCTTGTATCTAAGTGGCAAAAGGCAGCAATCGTTTTTTTCTTTAAATTTTTTTTTTTTATCCTTTCTTTTCAAATAAATGTGTGACAGAATTAAGCAAACAAACAAACAAGCAAACTCGGTGCTCGGTCCTTTCAATCACTGTGAGGAAATGTTCTAAGCTTAGTTATGCAATCAAAGATGCCAGTCTTTTTAAATAGAAAATGACAATGTTATTTTTTATTACAGTTTTTGGCTTTCTTTCTGTAATACACTAACCAAGCCGAACTAAATAATCTCAAACAATAAAGCTGTATGCCTTTAATTCTAAAAGCTACCTCATAAAAATTAATTTGGATAATTCGTCAACAGCGGGATCCTTACAGCCATGACCTATGTGTCTGTTCCCCACCCCTTTGTACAAAGTGGCTGCCTATTCATTTCCAAGAGCGGTTTAAAATGTGGGCTTTCACCAACCCTAAACAGCTGGAGATCGGGTCACCTGAATGGCTGCATTTTTCAGTATAATTTTGCCTGAGAATGGAGATCTTTCACGGGGGGCTTTTTGCTGTCCAGCGCTCCAGGTATTCATGAACTGTCAGTGTGCATAAATGCTGCTCCTGTGACGGGCTGCATCCTTGAGATTCACTTTCGCTTCTTCCATTCTGGAAGACAAAACGATTTACTAAGGCTTTGCTGTCCTTCCAGCTATTTTGGCCCAGTGAGAATTGTTATTACAAAATACATTTTTGCCTTATTTTATGCCACCCTCGTTTCCTTTAGAAGGGGGAAAAAAAGCATGCATATTTTACCTGTTAGAAATAGGTAAAAATGAACACTGACTGATTAAACCAATGGCATCCTAAATATGCTACATTCTTTTGCCTGGTTGTGGATCTTTGGCGTTTTCTCTCATCGGCCAATGTTGCTGTCATTTGTCTCTATGTTGGCATGTGTGAGTGTGTTTGTGTAGTATTTGTCTCTTTTTTGTTTTATTTTTTTGGGAGGAGGTGGCGAAAACGTAGAAATGGTAGAATGAAATGATCTGTCAAGTGCTGTGTTCATGTCTAATAAAGATATAAATAAGAACATAAAACCATTAGAAAAATAATCTTGGGGTTCTTAAATATTCTTAAATGTAAGATATATTTTTTTAATCTTAAACCGAAGACATTTTAAAAGGTCCAGTATTCTGGAAAATCTGTAACTAAAATATTTTCATTAATTTTAGATTCCTTTCAAATTTATAACTTGGGAATTCTAGTCCTAGTATATCTGGAGATATTTCTTTTAAGTGAATAACAAAGTTGCTTGTCAACTTCCACATTAAAAAAAGAAACAGGTGCTGAAAATGGCAGAGACACATCAAATAATTTAGTTTAAACTAGTTATTAATGTCCAATAGATTGGGATGACCCAGAATGTATAACAATGAATGTTTTTTTAAATGTTACATAATAAGAGAAATCATATGGGACACTCTAATAGCCTGAATTTGCAATGCCAACATTTGGTAGCAAAATGCCTGAATTTCAGTAAACTATGTGTGGGTAAATTTTGTTTTCTTTAAAATGTAAGAGCTGAATAAAATACATTCTTGATGAATGTTTTTTATTATCCTTATGTACCCTGAGAGCATAAGCAGAAAAGACAAATTCCTTGTGTGTCCAATCACATCTGGCCAATAAAGAATTCTATTCTATTCTATTATTCTATTCTGAGTTTTGAAGAATCTCGAGACATTTTTTTCCCCATTGGTTTCTGGGAAGGGGGACTTTAAGGATGGCAACGGGAATGTGATGTCTTTGTAAAGCAAACTGCTCTCATTTTCACCTTCAAGCCTCCTCTCCCCCCATGGAAAAAAAGGAGCCCAATAATGATGCTCTGTCCCTCCTCCCCAGTAATATTATGTCACCAGGTGATCTATAATACCTTGGAAAGTCAAGAAATTTTGCTGACCCTTAAAACACTGCCCACCATGACTTAATAGTAAATGAAAACTCAAAGCAAAAATTGAAGAGCTTTAGTAAAACATTTACGGTGCAGATTTTGTTTTGTTTTAATCCTTCAGCAATACTGTTAAGAAAAGAGCAATCAGTGCAGAAAATGCACAAAGGGTCCTTTTTCTTTCTTTTCTTAAGCCATCCTCTCTTCCCATAGCCTGTGCAATTTCACGAGCTTTTGATTTTATTTCACTATCAATTCATCCATGCAGGATTAGCAAACTATGTGCGGTCTGGACTTCAGCACAATTAAGAATAGCAAATGTTCTTCTGAGATCTCTATCCTTCTGCCTTAAACGTTCTGGCCAAGGGGGGGGGGAGTAGGGGAGGGAGATGCTGCCTTTTATTTTTGCAATCAGTCTTCAGAATTACTAAAGAATTAATACCTCTATAGATCACTCCATATATTGTTTTTGAACTTTTCCATGAACTGATGTGGGGGGGGGGGATTTTAGCTTTCTTTAGTGATAATAGCTGACAGCTAGCTTTTTTTTTTTTTTTTTGCTTTATATCACTTTCAAGCATCAAACATTGCTGAGAGTGAGGGATGTGAAGGGAGTCCTTCTAAACGATTTTCTCCTTTAGTTTCAATCTGCAGCTACTGATGGAAAGGAAAGCAGTTTGTGCATTTTCCCCAACTGATAACTAATAGCTGTAGGAGCCATTCAGTCTAATCCTGTCTTGGTTGATTTACAAGAAAATCTCACTGATTCCAGTGAGACCAGCAGCCTTTTTAGCAATGCAGGGAAATAGGTTGCACTTCAAGGGAAACAGACTTTAATATTGATATTTTAATGACAAATGTGGATTGTTTTAATGATAAAATAGGAAATATGCTTACCATCAAAATTTTATGGGTTGCATGTATTAGAAAATATTTTTGGCCATGATCTTTTTTTTTTCACATTTTAGTTTCAAGTCTGCTAATAAATTCTGGTGAATTATTTATTTATGTACTACTGCACTGATTTCCTGTTAAAAAATTCAAATAAAGTCTAAGCTTGCTTACCAAAATAAAGGGGGGGGGGATCTAAAAATCGTGAGCAATCTAAAAATAAAAACAAAGAATATTTTGTTCTTCTACTAATGCATATTTGAAGGCATTTGGAATTAATAAAACTCTTCATCTTAATTCCTTTTTATTTAGAAAAGTAACACAATATCTTCTTAGTTAATAGAACACATCTTTAATACACAGCCTCCTTTCAAAGGTAATAAAGGTAGCAACAGACCTCTTAGGTAGAAACTGAACAATGTGGAAATGTGATTGGAGAAATAGAGAATGACAGAGAAAATTGCAGCACCAAAGAGGAACAACTTACATTTAATTTAATGTTGGGAACAAATAGCTGTAAACAGCTCACAGAAGAGATGGATAATTCACTGAACGTAATAAGCTTAAAGAAAAGAAAAGCAAACCATTACAAAAAACACACTATTTTCAGATAGTTAAAGGCTCCCAGTCCTGAATGTTACTTAATAATTGTTTTTCATCTATTTGAATTCATTTTAAATCATATATATTCTAAAGTCAAAAGCAAGTTGCCGGTTTAACAGCTGCAGTGAAAAGATGCAAAGCAGTTCTATGAACAATCAGAGGGTAGATTGACAGAGTCTGTAATCTTGGAAGCCATTGAATCATTAGCTGTTTTCTTATGAGTTCACTGAGTGACTTCTGTTCTCAAAAGATGGAAATTCATCTGCAGATTTTTATCCTCTCTTCTGTTACCTTCCCACCAACCTCTGGACTTTCCCCCCCTTTTTTTTAGTTTGGGAAATCCTTAAAAATAGCCAGGGATTAGTTACACAGTAAAAGTACTGGAGATCCAAAAACTCTGAAAATTTCCCAACTCTCTCGCCTAGGAAAGAGAGAACAAAATAAAGAAGAGCTCTATTGTTCCCTTCTACTGTTCCAAATGGGAAATGACTTTTTACAAGAAAAATATGGGCAAAAACCCCCAAGCACATGCACCTTCTATCAGCAATACCTATTTTGACTCAGTATAATTAATCTCAATGCAGAGATTTCTCCAATCATCAGCGGCCTTATGAAACTGGTTGTTCCAGTTTTTTTTTCCAGTATTGCTAACTAAAATACATCCAGACAGTCAGACCTAAAATTCTGACCCCACTTAATCAAGCTCATGTAAACTCTTGATCTTCATTGGAAAAAAAAAACACCACTGTGGCTTCTTCTGAATCACTAGACGTACAAGGATGAAATAACACCAGGGGCGTAGATTTTAAAGCCAACTAATTATAAAGTAATTAAAGTCTGGGGCAAACCATAAATAATCTCGATTAAGAGTGTTTCTCTTTTAAGAGTACTACAGCTGGCTGCAGAATTCCCAAAAGCCATTAGATGGCAGCAAACAGATAACACTTGGTTGTCTTTTAATGATAGTCTGAATTTCTGCATCCCGAATTTTGCATTCTGAATTTGCAGCCCCGTTATCCGCAGTCCTCCTATTAATCTCCAAAATCTCTAACTTTAAAGATTCATTTTAATAATGTGAAGTCCAGGATTTTTACTGCAAAGATATATTATACAAAATATTTGATAAATATATTTGAACAGCATATTTTCCCAAACTGCATGCTTTTCCAAACCGAATAAACATTTTCTGCTTAACATATAGTCATCTATTAAAATATATATTAAATCTGATAGCTTTTGTTCATTTCAAAACAGCCTGCTGATTTTTTCCTGAGATTTCATAGCAGCGAGACTCATGTAGGAAATTGCAGAAATACATAAACATTGTTACATTATAGCTAGCCAACTTGAGCTTTAGCAAAAACTTGATTATCCCATAAATTTAAGATGCATTTCTACAAGTGATAGTTATATTTTCAAACTATATTTGCCATTATGCTTGAAATATCTATTGTGGTTCACGTTTTACGGCTTACCTCTTTTTGTTTGGAAATTTAATATTATGAGTTATAAGGAAAAGCTGGGATTGCTGATCTCTACTATCCCTGCTGTTTTCTTCTTCATTACCAATGCACATACAGCTTTACAACCCTTGTGAGTCATTTTGAAACTTGTGAGAGTATGCTGCAAGCGATATCTTCCTTGATCGTGCCAATTTGATGTAGGCTCATTCTCTAGGCTGATCTGAAAGGGAAAGTAAATTGGAATTTTTTTCTTTCTTTCTTTTTCTTTTTTTCAGTTGGTGATGTAGCAGCAGAGCTTCTATCGGAAACCTTGATTTTTCAAAAGATGGTTTCAGAAATAGGAATAGAGGGAGTTCAGGGAAGGGAGATTTTTGTAGTATGGTCAAAAATTGGGTACAAGGAATTAATCCCTCTATTAAGTCGCTAGAGATTTTTTTTTTTAAAGGAAGTGGCAATATAATCAAATATTTTTATGGGCAACAATGCTTATACATTAAAAACATTTTTGGAAGAAATAATATTGTTTCAAATATTTCAAATACTTTCCAAACGTGCAATATAGTTGATGTACTTCTAGTTTTTTATTTTTTCAGAAACAAAAAAGTGCAACTTGTTATGTTTTCTGACTTAAAGGACAGCCTTCCAAATTGATTGTGGTACACAATATTTCTCTGTTCAATTAGCGCCTTTAAGAATTCTCATTTGGAATAGTGGCAAATGATCCAGTCAAAGGCAGTCAAAGACAGTCGAAGAGACAGCTTTTTGCTAATACTAATGACAGTACTGACACTATAGGAATACATAAAGGAAAAGACTACTTTAAAGACTACATTTTGAAGCACATGGATCCTTTGAGATACTAGCAATCACATATCACAGTTTAGTTGTCTTCCTAAATGGGAATTATGCACATTCATAAATCACATGTGGTAGGCTTGCATCCCACAGATTAGAGAGAAGGAATATACATACTGAGGTGCTCCTGCCACTTCATTTCCAGCTTCTTCAATATGAGTTACCCTTAACTATAATGTTCTGCTACCAATATTAGCTCTTCTTCCTTCTTTAAGATCTTTTCCATTTCATTTTTCTAAAGGCTTGCCAATGTTGGAAACCTTTTTTCAGTAGAAATGCCTCCAAATGTACCATATTAAATCTTTAATTCAAGTGTCTATGGAGATTTTCAATCATCCATGTCATGATTGCCCCAAAGGTGCTTGTCTAAAAGGCAAATGGACTTTTGGGTGGTTCTTTTTTTCCTTCGCATCCATTCCTTGGATAACAAGTGAATCTTTTTCAAAGGAAAAAAAAACACACCAAGAAAGTCCAGTTGTCTTTTGGAAAAGCACCTTTGTGACTTAGTGACTATGTCAATGTCTTGTTTTTGTACAACCCTATTACAATTATGCATCTGTTAATCATTTCCTGAATCAATTCCCAACATCCATTGACTGTAAATGGGAATATACTTGGTTTATATTTGCAAGTAGCACACATTCGGTCTTTGTGTGGCAACTTTTTTCACAGGTATAGTAAGATCTTCTTTCATGATGATCAAATGCTTACCCCATTGTTTAGTCAATTCCTATGATTAAATACAGCCAAGCCTAAAATGGAAGAAGGCTTGATGGTTCCATTATTTTACACTGTATTTGGCAACAGTGTCTGACTGCTTGATTGAAGGTTTGACTTAATCCCTCAAACAGTTCTTGCCACTAAGTGCACATCGAAGGAGAGCCAACTTTCAGGATATCACTCAATAATCTTTTCCCATTCCAGATGGTTCCTATCATCAATATGAACTGCATACAGAGAGGTTCAGCACCTGAATTCTGTGGCTCAAGCTGCAAATTCTATTTTACAGCATGCTAGCTGGTCGACAATTATTGGAAAAGCAATGATTAGGAAATTTCTTTAATTTTCTAGGGAAAAAAATATTCTGCAAGTACAGTCTGCAGACCACTTATTTCCAGTGTTGTTGTAGACATTGCTGCTAGAACTACACACTAATATGTGGGTGTGACAGAAGATTTGATTTTTTCTTTTTTCGCTACTTTTTTTTCCTGGAGCAAGAATTTTGATGTTAGACTTATCTTTCTGCATAATACCAAATCATATTAGCTCAAATGTTGGTGGATTGGGGTGGGGGGAGGGAGGAGTATCCGAGACCTGAAAGGAAGGATAGGAGATATATTATTAAGGCAAGGAAAAGATGGGAGAAAATACAGATGAAAGGCCACAAAATGAAAATCAGGCTGGAAATGCTATATATCTATTTAGAAGCAAGCATGCTAGATGATCAGCATCACCAGTGTTCACTCCGGATTTCCAAGACATTTTCTGCATCAGAAAGAATATTTTCTCTCTCTCTCCCCCATGTGCAGTTTTGAAACCATTAGAAAAGCTGCTATCCAACTGTAACTTTGTGCCGACATCCAGGAGACTGATAACTTTTGATTATCCGCAAACACTTCAAAAACCCGAGTGGTGTAATTTGCTGCCTCCGCATCTGTAGAGCACAGCAATACCTGGAAGGTGAGGTACACTTGCCTTTTTGATGTCCTTTTTCCATGATACTTTTAGGATTTGCTTTAAATAACTATATAAATATATTTCCCAAATGCAAAGATGGTCTCCCCACATTTGTCATAAATACAAAATAACATAATCTCAATAAATCAAATTTCAACTACTGTTCCTACCAAATATATGGCTTGCATGAGGAAGGAAGGTAGGGGGCAGGGATAATAGATATAAACATAATAGTATTACAAAGGGAGCTTTTTAATTTCCTTAAGTTTAATGTCTTCACTATAGATTAATTTCCTTAAACTTTATGTCATCAAAATGTATTCAGTAGGTTCTATGAAACTTTATTTAACATTGACTGATGGCAAAGAGAAAAAAGCATTCAATTTTATAATGTAGTCTTTATGGATAACAAATGCCAAAGTGATGCAAAATGATAAATGGATATGGCATTGTCATTTGCCCTTAAATGCAAAATAAAGCACAGAAAATGTTCTTTTCTGTTTCCTAAAAACTTAAGTTGATGGATTTGGACCCAACAAACTACACTCATGTTGTCAGTATTTTCTAAAATTAGCATTTCTATCTAATTTACAATGCTGCATTGGTACCCACAGGTCTGCATGCCCAGCCACCTACTGCATGAATTCACCAAAATGATCCCCTCTGCTTTCTTTCCATTCCCATCTTTTGTATTTTTTCTATTAAATATGCTCAGGGCCATAGTGTAGCAAGGGTTTCATAATCCATGTCAGAAAGTTGCATCAGAACGACTCATTACATCTTTGAATGGAATATATAAGTGTATATTTTATTTAATTTTCAGCTTAATATCATGGTAAATTGGAGAGTATGTTGGATACCAGATATCTCAATTTCTGTTCTATTACTACTCTAATTGGGCAATGCTCTGTGTTCATTGCTGATTTTTATCTGTAACAAGGATTTATTTGGAAATGATAATTTTGTGCCATCAGGGAAGAAAAGCCTTCATTTTCCTGGAACAGAAATCATGTTCAACTGAGTTCAGCTGATTTATCCTGTTAATAAATAAATATATGATTAAACATAACCTATATTTATATTGTTCTACAGTCAAAATCAAAATCATGTCTCCACAGAATTAAATTTCCATCTAATATCTATTTACCTAGGAATTGTTACTACCATCAATAAAAAACACTAATGCACCAAAAAGATTTTTTTTAATGAAAATGCTTTTTTTTATTTTTATATAATTGGGAACAATTTCTGAAGGGATGCAAATTTGATCTACAACATTCTAATACGCCATTGTTCCTGCTACAAAGAATTTGGCAACCTCAAAATCGGAGAACAAATTTCACCTCGGAAAGTCTCTAGTCACGGTTATGTTTGCCTCATTCGTGTGATTCAGCCTGCAAGGGGCGGGAGGATTGAAGCAACCCCAGGAAAAATAAATATCTCTGGATTGAAGCTTTCCCTGAACTCGCCGTCCGTCTCTGTTGGTTTCTTTTTTAGTGGAAAAGGTTTCAAAACATTTTACATATAATCCCATCACCTGTGTTTGAAATGGAACAATTCCTGGCAAGGCGCTATTCTATGTCTCTGTGATTTATGGAAATTGGTCCAAATGCTTCATACTTCAAGACAAGAACATGTCTTTCCAGCTATTCAAAGCGGTGTCTGCTTGAAACAGGCAAATGACAATAATGCTTTGGAGTACCACAGTTCTCTGCTGTTCTTATAGTAATGTTCATTAATTGGAAGAGAGAAGATCCTAGTCAGATTTTAAATGATCCTGCCTATTTCCATCTCTCCCTCATGTATGGCATGACATAGTTTTCCTCATAAAATCTGCAGAACAATAAAAAGGATATGAATAATTAACCTATCTCACATTTAGCTGAAGACTGTCAAAAATGATTTCTATTTGGAGTTGCAAATACTATTAAGATGTCAAAGAAACCAAAACCTAGGTAATACATGAAATATAAATACTGTACTTTTTTATTAGTTTCCTTTTTTTTTTTTTGGTAGGATTTCTTTTGAAGACTGCTTAATGAAATAGGCTGAGCAGTGGCTGATGGGGTGTCTGTCTAGCAGCATTTTGCTGAATGCCTGTCAGCGACTAAGAATATTAGCTGACATTGACATTGGAAATCTTAAAAAAAAAAAAAGTCCACAGCCTATTTATATGCATTCTCTCAGCTCGTTGGGGCTACAGCATAACTAAAGCATTTTCAGCCCCATTAAAATGAAACACATTTGTGGAGAGGAAAAATATGCTGAAAATAATGAATTTATAAGAAATGGCAGGATATTAAGCTTTAAAGTGGTACAGTGAAAACAAAAATCCTGATTCACTTCAAACTATGAATTCAATAAAGGATTCCATCTCTGGTGTCATGTTGAATACACACACATCCATGCATACACATTCACACAAACTCATTTTCACTGTTTTGTTTGCTAATAAATATTTAGCAACCAAGATGTGGTGAGCTACATGAAATATGTACATTCTGAAAGTCATACAAAGGTAAAAACAATTGATTCTTTCTAAGGGCATCAATTATTTCATGCATCAGATTAATGAAGAGTGAAAATGAATTGTCTCCCAAACTGGATGAGACTACTTATATAGAAACAAAAACTAAGGGAAGTGACATTGCCAGATAGCATTCAAGAAATGAAGGAAGAGAAAGCTTACATTTTTAAGGCACATGGCTTAGCATTGTAGGAAGAAAATATTAGAGGCATTAGAAATATGATTCCCATTATTTCATTTGGGGACATTATACCTAAGTCAGAACTTAAGTGGTTATAACTAAACACCATATTCATTCCCAATGTAAAGTAATGCCACTGAAGAAATTAATTGCAAAGGCTCTTGAAAGGTTGTGGTCTCTCATTGGTCTATGAGAAATGAATTGATATTCTCCTGTTTTGAGCGTTGTCCAACACTTAAGCTTGATTGACTTAGAATGCCAGGCCAGTTTTTGGATAAGGGATGGATGCTTCTTTAGAAGAGTATAAGAAACCCCAGGAGGTTTCTGATAGAGAGGTTCAATCTTTGTGACTAGTGGTCAGTGAATCTTTTGTTGAAAATGTAAAGTAGGTGCTACTGCCTGGAAAAAATATATGGAGTCTTAGCGCCTGTAATTCCCACCTCTAATTCTTAGATTTTTTTCCTCATCTGCTTGCCCGTGAATTTGTGAAGGGGAAAGATGAAAACATCTGCTTAGCTGATATTTCCTCCTGCAATGGGAAGTCTTCTGGAGCCCATGAATGTTATACAGTAGAAGAATATGAAGTGTGGCCTTAGGGGATTGCTGAAGGAAAAGGGAGATCCCTGAAAATTAGAGGATTACGCTGGGAACATCAGTCCTAAGGTTTGTTGTCACTAGACCCCCCTGCCTTCCCCTTCTCTTCCAAAATTTAGGCAGACTATTTCCATCATGAGATATTAATTCTTTTCACTCCCAAACTCTCCATACATTAGCCTGAAAAAAAATGGATATGATTATGTTATGCATTCATACGAAAGATGAGACATGTAGAACATGATTGAAGGACTGGGAAGAATTTGTGTTGTCTCATTCTGCTTCACCCATCGCACCTTCTCAAGGCATTAAGTTCAGCTCTGTCTTTATAAATTCTATAAACACTTTTAAAAAAATAAATAAATGCAGAATTCATCTGGTTGCCTTGAGGACAGTTCTAAAGGATACTTTTTAAAAAAGGATATTTTATTTGGAATTGTGGTATTTATTTATTTATTTATTTATTTATTTATTTATTTCCTGTTGTTTAATTTATTATAATGCTGACCTCATTTGTTTTTTTAAAAGAGTTTAACAATTGATTTCTTTTATTAGCAAGTTATATAACAAACATTTAAATTAGAGGAAAATAAACAAGCGGTTGTTGTGAAGATGCTCCCCCACTGTGTACAGGCAAGTAATTTCTGTGCATTGCATTATTCAGAGAGCCATTTGATTATGCGAGAATGCAATGAACATTATGATTTTTTTTTTAAAGGAAGGCTTTGCAAATATCATTTTTGTGGAAACAGACAATAGAAGGTTTTTAAAAAGAGGAAGATATATCAATATTAAGATGTGCTTATAGCTCAAAGCATTGTTAGAGACCCCACAAGCCCACTTTACGGTCTGTTTTTGTTGGTCCTCTCTGCGAGGAGGTTTTGAAGCATTTCTAGCAGGACTATCAGATTCTGTAGCAGCTTGTTCCCTGTGCCCTCCATCTCGTAAACTCACAAGATTCATTTTTCTCGCCATGTACATGCATACTAGACTGTGTTGTTTTTCTGTGTCATATAATATATGTGGGTATATACATAACTTTGTATTTATTTATTATTTATTATTTATTTATTTATTTATTTATTTATTTTATTTATTTATTTTTTATTTATTTATTTATCCATTTATCCATTTATTCATGTTTATGTAGTGCATATTAGAAGTAGTGACCCCTTGAGAGCTGTATGGAATGAAATTTCATTTTAATGTCTGCCGATTAGTGCACATTCAAAATAACAATAAAGTTATTCCAAAAGTTATTCTAACTGTGCATGACTGACTTTTACTCAACTTGGATTTGATTAAGGACTAATAAATAGAACCAAAATCTGTTCCACAGTTTTAGGAAAAGTTGTTCATGTTACTTTTCTTATTTCATACAATTTTTGATGATATTATGACCTATTAGAAAGCTTCTGAGGGCACATTATCGTAATCAGACAATCAAAACTTGTTTCACTGTTTCTGTTAAAAACAAACAAACAAATACAAAATATTGCACAGAGGTAACTGAAAGTTCATGTAATCAGAAACTAGAAGAAAAGTGAAGGAAAACTACTTTAAAAAGGCCTTTGGTACAGAAGTATCAACTTTAATTCACTTAGCTAATAATTTTTTTATTTGTGTTAAAAATAATACAGGTAGCCAGTTTGCTTATGTGAAAGATGGATTTTTCTCCTGCCAAAAAAAGTCAAGATTTTATTTTTGTAATAAAAATATATTTTTTAATATTTATTTTATTTATTTAATAAAACATTAGCTTTACATCAAAACATTGTTTAATGCATGTGTGGTCATAGTTCATAAACCGTATTAGTAGTCTAATGGGATAAAATAAAATGCTAATAACAATCAAATAAAAAAAATAAAGACACATAAGGGGCACAAGTGACCACCTAATTTTTCTATGCCTGTAATTTTAAAATAATAAAAGAGAAATATTGCATCTGTGCTGATGTATCATTAAAATGAAATCAGTAATCAGTAAACATGCAGTAGGGCTGCATGCCTATCATATCAATTATATTTAGGGGGCAAATATATGTTTTACATTTCCAAAAATCACAACCATGATTATTAATATATTCTAAAAGTGCAAAAATAAAAATGTCCTTTCTCTCTGTCATTCTTAAAAACTGCAGCAATCCTGGTTTGTATGGGATACCTTGTCTGCCATCTTCTTATTTTGGCATTCTATCATAGGCCAATTGTTCATTTAATTGTTATCCTGACCTGTAAACCTACTTGGGGAAAATGAGGAAAAATAGTGAAATAAGAAACAGGTGTTTAAAGAAACCAATAAAATGTGAAGTGGAACGGGGGGGGGGGGGGCAGGGCAGGAGAGAAAAATGTGATGTCAACACAAGCTCCAAGTCTGTGGATTGCATTTATTAAAAATAAATATGCATGCTGCTATGTCACACGCTTGTCATTAATGTTTCATGTGCAAACACTGGGCAAATATTCTACATTTAATTAAAGCTAAAAATATGACTTTATTCTGCATAAAGGGGACTCAAGGCACCCACACATTTACATCAGCTATTTACATATTAGTTGCAGAATAGGCTAGAATAAGCAGGTTTCTTTCAAACCATATTACATTTCCATAATTTCAAAAAATGGGAAGGATTAGATAAAATTTTCAGTCAAACTTGACTTTTCTGATGATATTTTTTTTCTCTAGATAACTGATTTATTTGGCAGTTCCCCTTTACCCTACTTTACTAACAAGAGCAGTTCCTTTTTTGTTAGTTACCTTTTGTTGGATTTTGGCAATTATATTAAACTTCCATGTACCAGAAGATAAGAGTACATAAGGTATTATAAATAGTGATTCATACATTTAAAAAAATGTATCATGCTCTATTAGCATGGAAGAAGGAATATATAGATGTGGAAGAGAGAATAAAATTTAAAATTTGAAAATTTGAAAATAGTAATCACCAAATAAGCATTAAAATGGTAACATCCTTCTAACTCTTACTGATTTTTAAAATATTTTTTTGCTTCTGGGAAAGAAAATAAACCCAAATATAATTACAAATTTAACCTCCATGATGACTTATAATTTACCTCATCTCTTTTTCCTTATGTAGAGAGTTTGATGAGAAAGCCTACAAATGGGTGATTATTTCAGTGTCTAATGAAATTTTAACTAGATTTGAATTTCAGCTGCTTTAAACAAAACACACAAACAACTTGCTTCAGTTTAAACATTTCCCAAACCTCTCTGAATTACTCTAATTTTGTCCAGTCTTTTCCCAATCCCAGGGAATTTCGCTTTTATTTCAAAAATAATTCTTACTTTTCAAAAATCGGTTCTCTAACATTGAGTCATATTTGTGCAAACCTTTCCAAGAACAACTAATTCAGTATATAATTATTTATATTTTGGTTGTTCCTCCCTGGAAATATTGTATGAATTGGACAGTCTGCTTGCTTGACTTTTGGCAATATTGGTCTTCTTCCCTGCTAATGCTGCTAAATATGTATGGCTTGATCAGAATCTTCTTTATCAGAGCAATCAGAAGTAGAAATCCAATTTCTGTTTTCCAACAGTTTCTATTAGAAAAATAATTAGGAGATGTTTACAACTACAACCTCTTTTTATCTGCTGTCAGATTGCGACCATTAGACTAGGTACTCCCTTTAGAGCAGATTTTGTGACTGTTCTGTTCATGCTTGTTTTTCAGTTAAGGGTCTTCCTTCTTGCTCAGTGAATTGTTTGTTACATTAGAAGCAGTGAGCTCTCCATTTCACATAGCTCTTTTGTAACAGCTCTGTTTAGCTACAAGCCTATCTTAAAATAGAATATATTTTTTTCCATAATCCAAAGGGATTTCTATGACATCCTTATAAAACTTGGGCCTAGATGGTAGAAAGTTGGTGGTTTATTTCTATTGTGCACAAATAGGATCATATGTTGGAATTCACCCTTAGGACAATACTCCCACGCCTTTGAATGGGTGTCTGACACACAGAGAGAAACCAAAGCTCTATAAAGAAAACCAATTTGAGCAGTGATAACATTTCTAGAGGAAGAAAGATAGAAATGGGAATTTATATCAAGGCCATCATAGCATTTTCAGGAGTGAAAAAATATATGTGCACATAGACATATACCAACATGCTCATATATCAAAATGCATAATATAATCACCAACATTAACATCTGCTTAATTAATGGAAAACATTTTGCACACATTGGATTCCTAATGGGAAAATTTGGCATGTTCCTACTACAAACTCTAGCAAAAGCTCTTATTGCAGCCCTGGAGGCCAACTTTTTTTCGGGGTCTTCAGGGCTGCAACTATTAGTGCTGGGGGAAATCGAGAGGGGATATTGAATGGAGTGGTAGAGATATATAGCAACATTCTTTTTTTCTGGGAGTCAACGACGATTCAGCCTGCACCTGAAGTGGGACACATCTCCAGTTTGGATGATGGAGTGATTGGACCATATGATGAACATGTGGATGCAGGGGAAGGGACTTTGACTTCCTTTGGGGTGGAGAAAATCCACAAGATTTCAGATTCAGGTTTTCCCAGATGTGCCAATATGACATCTCTAATAAAATGGAACTTTGAGAAACTTCTAGCCCCTGAGTCTTCTTTCGTTGGGGGCTGTTACTTGGAACCCTGACACTTATGTCTTTCAGCATCAGTTGTTTATATAAAAATAGAAGGGGAACCTTCATTATGAACATCAGATTTCAGAAGCAATCATATTGCATCATAGTCATCCTCACATCAGGAATATTTATACTGCCAAACCTATTTGGGAATACAAAATTGGCTAGCTTGAAAAGCAAGTTGAGCTTCTCAATAGTTCTTCCCCATCTTAGATTACGCTCACATGTACAGAAAGAGATTTTAGGAGGAGCCTATTCTACCACCTCTTACTCTATTTGACAACACAGTATCAGCAGTAGAGACCTTTAGGGTTTTTGGGTTTTATAATCTCTCAGGACTTGAAACTTGACACTCAATATTTAAAGCATCATTAAAAAAGCACAAGAAAGAAGGTTCTTTCTGCATCAGCTTAGGAAGTTCAGACTGCCCCAGGAGCTGTTGATACAGTTTTACAGAGGAATCATTGACTCTATCATTTGTATCTCTATAGCTGTCGGGTTTGGTACAGCAACCAAACGGGACAGGTACAGACTTCTACTGATAGTTAGGACTGCAGAAATAATAACTGCAATCAGCCTGCCTTTCTTAGAAGAACTGTACATTTGGCAAGTCAGAAGGAGGTCTGAGAAGGTATTTATAGATGCCTCACATCCTGGATACAAACTGTTTCAACTCTTTCCCTTGGAAGGAGGCATTGCATGCCAAAATATCTAGACATGGGGACAGTTTTTCCCCTCATGCCATCAATCTGCTGAACACCTAATTCTCACAGTGCTGTCTAATGTCTATGTGCATTTACCCCTGTGACTGGAGTATTATTTATACTTCTTATTATTTTCTTTAACTCCCCCCCCCATTGGTATTATGATTATGATTATTGTTCTGTTGCTTTGCATGTACACTGAGAGCTTCTGCACCAGGAACAAATTGTGTGTTGTCTCCACCTTCAAATATAAATTTGGGAAATATAGACAAAGTAAGTCTTAGTAGCTCCAATATTTCCTGTATGTAGTGCCATACACTTGGTGCCATACCAAAAGAACTGGAAAAGAAGAGAAATGGAAAAAGAAATTGCAGCACTTGGAAAAAAACATGACATTTTTAACTATCTTAACTGTCTTTGGGAAAGATTTGATAGTCAAAAGTACCAAACCCAGTCAGAACTATCAAGTAGACTGTGTTTAAGTAACAGAAATAGCAGTGATAGTGATACAGATAGTCCTTGACTTACAACTGACTCACATTGCTTGATGACTATTTATAATGGCCTTGTAACAAATACATTTCATTCCATAAAGTATTTCCTGATATTGTTCCACCACCCACCCCCATACACCTGTCCTCCCCGTGGCCACATAATCATATTCCAGGCACTTAGCAACTGGATCCCATTTACAATTGGTTGCAACATTTGGCAGTCACATGACCACAAATTTGGGCCTTTTGTGCTGGTTTCCTGAATGTTTTGCCAATTTACAGGAAAAAGGATTCTCATTTGGGAGAATGGATTCAAACTTACAACTATGTGATTTACTTAAAGACTGTGTGATTTGAATTTAGGACTATATGATTCACTACCCCCATAAAAAAAACAGTTGTAAAATCAGGTCCAGTCTTGTATTTGCCTTGATTTATGACCATCATGAGTTACAATCCTGGTCATAAGTTGAGGACTACCTGTAATATCAGTTACATCAAAATACGAGGTTTTGATTCCCCGATATTTGACATGACATATAGGAATCTTCTCCATAATTCAATGAAAAACCAACCTGCCTTTTAAAATAAACACTGAATCATTCTACTGTAACTTCCATAAGGTTATCTGAGTACTCTACATTAACTCCTACTCCATATTTGCTGTGCAATTAGATTTTATTGAAAATCAGTGTAAGGATACAAAATACACTGACATGGATTATTTGGAAGAGAGGGGGATAGGTCTGCTGCTGTTTTTATTCTGTGTCTTCTTCTTTATTCTTTTGAAACCTTTCCATTTTTTTGATTGAAATGGGTAAGATGGGAATATCAAGTAAAATGTCTGGGCTATTCTTCCTTGCATCCCCTGGCTCGCTGATAAGATACCTTAGAAGCAGTGTGTGTCAGCATATGTCTGTATCACTTCTTTCATTAGTGCAAGTAAATCAATGAACTGGTTGCTAATAGAAAGAAATGGTAAACAACCAATCAGGAAATGTCTGTAATAGAAAAACATGTAAGACAATAGTTGTGACAGTAGAAGTAACCACTGGAAAAAAAATATTTGCATGCAATAGCCTTTATAGCTATTCTTAAAAAAAAACAGCTGTTCCAAACATTTGCATTTTTCAGCCTTTTTATAGAAAAATAAGACTGCTTTTGATTTCTTTTTTCTCTCAAAGAGTATACTGAAATTCTCATGGGTGGAGCAAGTATTCTTCCACTTATGTTAATTTTAGAGTAGAGGAGGGAGGGGCTAAAAGTCATTTTTTTTTTCATTGTATAACGCCCTTTCGAGAATTCACAACCTCCTTGGCTTCCCACTTTTCTATTAAAACTCAGGGAAAGAGACCATAAAGGCCTCCCTCCCAAGGGCTCTTTTAAATAAGGAAAACTTCGGCAACCATTAAATCGACAGAATAATGCAGAGAAAACGTAGATACGGCCGTAAGTGAGGTAAGCTCTCAAAATACCACAATTTTTTTTAAAAAAAATACCCTGAAATTGGGTTAGAAAAACAGAAAGCTCTTTTGCTAGAAATAAAACATTTAGGACATTGCAGAACAGATTTCGGTATGGCATTAATAAAGATGTTTGAGCTCTCATTGGAATTCATTTATTCGGCACTGTGTTTCCAAGAAACATGATTTAGAGTCTCTCTCTTTTTTAAAAAATAAAAAAATAAAAGGTGTCAATTTACATGAAAGGAGCAGGAGAGTCTGGGATTGTGCTTCATGTCAGAGCATATACTATATCTGTCTGAGATCTCAGAACTTTTCTCTCTTGAAATAGACTATCGGGATGTTGATGGACAGCTTAGTTTAGTATAAGGCAGGCTTCTCTATTCCATTCTGTCCTGAAGTTATGACCAATAAAATGCATGCTTCCAATTAAGATCTTCAGTAGTTCTACTTTTTTAAGACAGTGAATGAAGCTTTTTTTTTAATGTGGTACAGAACACAGAAACCTAGACTGTATTGGTTTTTCCCATGCAAAATTGTTTATTCTATAAAATTAAATTCCTATCTTATTCAACTATCTTAAACGCTCTTCCTAATACTAGAACCTTGCAATTATTCTATTTCTGTTCTTATTTAACCTATACATTTCTAATTCCATGTTCCCATTCCTATGTTAATATTATATTTTCTTGTCTTAACTATTTCTTCTTTAAATCTTTTCTTTTCTTCCAGGTCTTCAACTCTTGTAGACAGTCTCAGGCCATTTGCATGTGAAAACCCTTTTCACTTCTTCAAAGACTTGCAAATGGGATTTCCTCACCCCACCCCTCACCCCACCCCAGTACTCACAGCCCTCTCTTTCTGGAGCTGGCTTGTAGAGCCTTCCACCTGGGCTGCTGCAATCAGTGGGTTTGGTTTGGCTTGTTCTTTTCTTCCACATTCTTCAAGCTCTGCCTCTCCATGGTCTTGCAACTCCGAACTGAAGTTTTCTGTTGCTGTTTAAAGACTATTGCTGAGATGCTTATCTTTGAGTTGGAGGCTTCTCTATCCTAACCCTCAGCATTCTTCCTGGCTTAACTCTTTTCTTGGCACATCCATGCTTGTTTCAATACCTTTTTATAAAACTTTCCAATAAAGAGAGAGGTGGGGTTATTTTAACCTTTCCAGGTAGTACCAAAACTTTGGATCTCAGAAAGCAAAAGTACTAACTCTCTCCAGGTTGCACGTTCACTCTTTCACGTGATATCTCTGGCAGTGGTGAAATTCATTTTTTTTTTACTACCGGTTCTGTGGGCGTGGCTTGGTGGGCCTGGCAGGGGAAGGATATTTCAAAATCTCCATTCCCTCCCCACTCCAGGGGAAGGATACAGCAAAACCTCCATTCCCACCCCATCTGGAACCCAAACAGAGGTGATAATTGCCGGTTCTCCGAACTACTCAAAATTTCCACTATCAGTTCTCCAGAACCTGCTGAATTTCACCCCTGATTTCTGGGCTCTGTTTGTATTGCCCCAGGATTGGTTTTTCATCTCTGTGATATTATGACTTCATCCATGTTCAACCTCTTAACCAATACATTTCTGGTTCAGCTACCATGTGAACCACATTAGATTAATTTGGTTTCCGAGATACTCCAATTCTGTGAACCTTATGAATAACTTACTTCTCTTTCTCCAGAAAGCCTTTTCTTTCCAGACTTTGGGGCTATAACTATGCTCACAGGTCTTTCAAGAAGAATGGCTTTTAAGCTTCTTCCTCATAGAAAGTGCTGCAGGGTTGGTTAGTCTGTTTGCAGAAAACTAGATGGATGTAAAGGAATTTAGAGGTAGCTTTGGGAAGAGTATGAGAGAGACTTGGAGAGAGATTGCCCAGGCCTGAGGTAGAAAGAGGCATGAGAGAGAAAGAATCCTGCTTTGATTTCTAAAGTATTCTATTGGGCTTAGAGAAACTTGGATAGGCTTGGATAGGTTTTCAAGATTCTACCTTACCATAATAAAGAACAATCCTGCCATTCTTATTTCTTGACCTGGTTTACCTTGAAAGGTAAAGACAAAGAGTGAACATAACCTGAAGCATGGTTGGGGAAAGAAATCCATTTTACTTTATTTCACTTGAAAGAAAAGTGAGGGAGTTTTACAGCAGCAGTTCTGAGTGAAGCAGTGATTCTTACTCCTTAACTCTTAATCATTTTACATCAGTGAGAGTGAAGATCATGAATCATCTTCAAAGTAATTTTACGGGGTTGGCAACATAAAAGGCCATCACAGGTGGTAGACCCATTCTCTCTTGAAGCTAAGAAGTAGGACAGGGATCAAAGGGTTGAAATAAAAAGGACATAGATTTGGATTGGCTATTGGGAAGAATTTCCTGATTGTAAGAGATATTAAATAATCAAATAATCTCTTTATAACAATGATAACCTGTCCCTTGCTGCATGTTTTTAAAGTGAAACTTGATGGCCACTTTCTGGGTTGATTTTATAGATCCCTACACAAAGAACGGATTGAACTAGATGAGTTATGAAGCTTGGTTTAATTCATATATTCCATGATTCACTTTAAAACACAGTTCTGAAAACTGGGTGAAATTTCTATGTAGCAAAATAAAATGTATCTTATTAAGGAAAAAAAATAAGTACAGTTGCTGGGTTATCAAATGAACAAGGAGCTACCATATTTTTCGGACTATAAGATGCACCGGTGTATAAGACGCACCAAGATTTCAAAGAGGTAATTAAGAAAAAAAAAGTGTTTGCCTTCCGTCAGTCCCCAGCAGCACTCTGCAGACTTCAGCAGGGCTCGGGCAAGGCAAAAATGTCCCTGCTTTTGCAAAAAAATGGGCAAAAAAATGGACCATTTTTCGCAAAATCTGAGGCTCTTTTGCCTTCCCTCAGCCCTTAGCAGCACTCTGCAAGCTTCAGTAAAGCTGGGGTAAGGCAAAAAAAAAAAGCCTTCAGTTTTTGCGAAAAACGTCCCATTTTTCACAAAAATGTGATGCGGGGACGGGGGTTCGGGAGACCAAAAATGGCTGTATTTGATGTATAAGATGCACCAACATTTCCATGCTCTTTTGTGGAGGGAAGGTGCATCTTATACTCCAAAAGATATGGTATATATTTTTTCTTGATTCTGTCTGACATTGTAATGAACAGAAAGTAATTTTACTAGACACTCCTTGCAGCCTCTAATATCTCCCAATTTTCTGAAACTTGTTGTGGAAGTTGGGAGAGGCTGTAGAAAAGCAAAAACTCCAAAACCACATTTCTATATCCCCTCCTAAAAAAGACAAACTTTCTTTTGCCATTATGACCATCTGATAAATGATTTATCACTCCATAAATATCTTTTGTAAGAGGAAACAAATTGTTTTAGTTGCTGTTGCTACAACTACTACTATTAATATTTATCTAGCACAGTCAGTTTTAGAGATTATCAGATTAAAGTAGATTCATTCTGTTTATTTGCTTTTCAGACAGAATTCAAACATAAAAAATGTTTCATTCCAATAGTACATTAAACCTCAAAGGAAAATCCAAATGTCAGAATGAGAGTATTTTTAAAAACTAGAAGGACCACCAGCAGCAAAAAAGGTCCTAATCCTGCCTTATAGGGCTTTAATCAGACCCCATTTAGAATAACGTATCCTGTTCTGAGACCTCACTTAAAATATTGATTAGATTGAACAAGTCCATAGATATAGAACAAAAATGTTGCAAGAGATAAAGCCTATCAGGAGAGATATCGGGAATTGAATATGTACAGCTTGGAGGACAGAAGGTAAAGAGTGACATGATTGAAATCTTTACGTATATTAAGGGTGTGAATAAGGTTCTACAAGGCAGTATTTTGCAGGCATAACCTCAAACAGACAGGAGAGAAGTCCAAAAGTAAGGTTAGAAAATACTACTTCACAGAAAAAGTAGTGGAAGCTTGGAACCAAATTATAGCAGAGCTAGTGCGTCAATCATCAGTAATCGAGTTTAAATATGCTTGGGATCAACACATACCTATCATCTGACAAAAAATAAATTAAAGAAAGAAAGAAAACAAAAGCAAACTAAAACTCAAAGGGCAGACTTGATGGATCAGTGGGTCATTTTCTGCTCTCAGTTTTCTATATTTCTAGGTTTTTAGTCATTAAAAAGCAGAAAAGATGTATATAGATGAAAGGATTTGTTTTGGAGTCTTCTTAAAATGACCATGTGACCATCTCACATTAAATAGTCCTATGGCCAATCCTAGAAAAACTGTCTTTTTTAAAAAAAAGTTCATATAACTATATCAGCTACTGTTATGGAATGCATTTGAGGAGGTGGATCTCCAGGTGGGAGGAAGGGTTACAGTCCAGAGAGGTAAGAGGCAACTTGCCCCAGAATTTTATGTGTGTGGGAAAAAGGGTGAAGACAGCTCCTCCCTAATAGTTCACAGAATATATTTATAGATGCAGACCGTAGAGTGCTCATTCTGGCTAATCTATATACATGAAGCAAAAAAGAGCTCAGTCTTGAAAAATTACCATGTATTATTTTTTGTGTCGACATGATAGCTACCATATTTTTCGGAGTATAAGACACACCGGAGTATAAGATACACCAAGGTTTTGAAGAGGCAAATTTTTTTAAAAAGTTTTTGTCCAATGAAGATGGAAGACAGCTCCTCTCCTCTTTTAACAGCCACCTGTTTCAATTACCATGGTTCCCAAAGGAAAAAAAAATGTTTTGAATGTAGCCCATCCCTTACTCCTCTCAGGTTTCGTGACAACTATGAGGCAGTACAAGATGGCTTCAGCCAGGTTCACTTCCGAGTTGATACAGACATTTTCTCTTTCTGCCCTAATAGAGAAACATTTGTCGCTGCTTAAGAGTGAACTCTCAACCTTCCGAGTGGGAGGCAAGCGTCCTCACAATATATTCTGTGACTTGTTAAGGAGGAGCTCTCTTCATCCTTTTTCTCTCACACATAATTTCTAGCCTGAGTTGCCTCTTATTTCTCTGGACTGTAATCCTTCCTCTTGGGTATCCACTTCCTCATTGCATTCTATCACAGTAGCTGATGTAGTTATATGACAATTTTTTAAAACATCCCATGCCACTAAGATAGCTTTAACAAAAAATAATGATCCTAAACTTTCTGGCCAACCTAGAAAGTTTGAAAATTAGGTAGATTCAACTTGCATCTTTTTCATCAGTGAGTTCTTTGGAAGGAAAAGCAAATCCTAACCACTAGTATTCGTGCTGCAAGATCCTTGCTTTAACTAGGATCCGTATAACTCCTTCAGTCAATATGTATGATAGAATAGAATAGAATAGAATAGAATTATTTATTGGCCAAGTGTGATTGGACACACAAGGAATTTGTCTTTGGTGCATATGCTATCAGTGTACATAAAAGAAAAGATACATTCATCACGAATCATAAGGGTATGACACTTAATGATAGTCCTAGGGTACAAATAGTCCTAGGGTACAAATAAGCAAAGAAATCATACCAGGAAATGATCAATATAAATTGTAAGAGTACAACAACAAAGTTACAGTCATACAGTCATAAGTGGGAAGAGATGGGTGATAGGAATGATGAGAAGATTAATATGGTATATAATCTAAATCTGACCCTTTGAAAACTTCAAAGGAATGAAAGAGAAGTGGAAACAAGAATAAAAAGGTGGAGTGAATCAAATATTGTTCTCATCCAGAACAAGGGTTAGGGCATGATTAGGTTTAGTTTACCGGAGCAGGGCATAGAAAGTCAACTTCACAGAAAAGGTGACTCTCCTTGTCATTTCATTGTAATGATTTCATTATTATAGTTCTTCTTCTCCTGACTTTAGGATAACAGTTTAGTTTTGGGCCATAATTACATAAACATTTCTATAGTACTTTTCTCAGGATAATTTTGAAGCTTGGGATAAAGTAATCAATAGGACCTCCCTGGTAAATAACATGCTGCACCCCACTTGCTGACTAAGATGTTCCTTAGTTGACCTAATCTAGTTCTACCTGGGTAGAATTATTGAAAATGGTATTTATATTTCTTTAGCATCTTGGTTGCTGCAACTTCATAAGCACATGAAGGCATCAAATTAGTTAGGAACCTTTGGCAATCTAAAGTCTTCTGGTAAAAACGCTAAGATTATGCAAACATTTGCAAATGCATGTATGGAACTAGTTCAACTCTTGCTGTTTTACTGATTATTTTAAGTTCAGTAATGACTATATTTAAAGTAGTCATGATCAAACTCATTCAGAGGCATGGGTTGGTTGAGCTTTCTGTTCAGTCTCATTCTTCATGTGAAACCACTTTGACCTATGAAAGATCTATTCTTTGCACATATTCCTATTAATGATAATGAAAAGGATTGCACAACTGTTGACAACTGAATATCACTTTTAGTTTTGGACTATTAGAGCAGATTATTCACAAACCATTCATAGCAGGCAGGTGCTAAGAAAAGCAGTAAATTATAATTATGTTTTTGGTCCAGAACTATGAATATATTGCCTTGAAGCTAGGGGATTCTAAATTCACTTGAGGAGCTCAGTGGCACAGTAGTGTTTTTAATTTCTATCAATCATCTTATTCCACAGCACTTTTATTTATTTGTGTCCAATTCTCCATCATTCATCTAATAAAATAAATTATTTTGTTGTCTCTTCTCTTTTATCATCCTTGCAATAGAAAGCAGCATAAAAATGCCACTGAAGAAAACCAAGATTCCCCAAATGATTTAATGTTATTAAATAAATAATATTCATAATTTTAGAATTCCAATACACTTTGTAGATTATCTTGCAGAATGAGCAATCCTGTAGACTAAGGAAGCATGTCCAAAGAATATTCACAGAGGCTCAGAATAGCCCTATGCTGCAGAATTTGTTTAACTGTAGTAATAATAACAGCAAGCAGAAAATAATGAACAAAAAGACATTTCGAAATGGTAATATGCATATATACAATGGACAAGCTAGTTAATTTTAAGTTGTATTATAAGCAATAAGATCATGACAATCCCATAAGAATTAATACATTGAACTGATATAAGGTAATATATCACATATACTGTACATTTAATAGCAATATATCTGTTAGAAACAAGAAACCAGAACCACTCTGAGTTGATCAAGGTGGTATGTTTATTGAAACTTGTCTATGTACAGGAATCTCATCAGATCAATGCACTCAGTCCAGAAACTACCTGGAGATATTTCCTGACAGTGAGAACAATTGATCAGTGGAATGGCTTGCCTTCAGACGTTGTGGGTACTCCATTTTTTAAGGAGAAATTGGAAGTCATTGGCCTGAAATGATGTAGGGTCTCCTGATTGAGCAGAGGGTTGGATAAAAGACCTCCAAGGTCCCTTCCAACTCTGTTATTCTATTCTATTAAATAAGTAATGCAAGGTCTAGGGAGTATCTGCTTTCCACCTCTTCCACGCAGAGATTCCATTCCAGCCAGTCTTTTTACTCCATTCCTCACTTCAACTCCAGATTCCATCACAATATCAAACTCCAATATAGATTTGTCTATTTGCAATATTTCAAAATCTATGCCAAAAGGAAACATTACATTACTTTTTGATTAATAGAAGAAATGATTTTGCCAAACATTGATAACGTATACATTTTCTTGAATTCAGTCCTTGATGTTGGAGTAGAATTAATTTTCCACTCTCTCTAACTAATTCTATTACTATTCCCCATGTCCAATGTAACTCATGTTTCTCAAAAATGGTCAAATTACACTATTTGATCTGCAGTTTTGGAAATTTCATTAGAGAGTAATTGATTTGAAGGAACTGTTCCAGACTCTGCCCATACTTTCCATAATAATGTTTTTACAACCCATTTTTAAAATGGAATTTTACCATAAACTCATGAAATTCAATATTAAAATCAAATTTACATCCCAGTAAGGTCCAAATATATCTAGCTATTTATACGTTCTGGAAGCTAAGCCAGCCATTGTCACATTCACTTAGTTGTCAAGTTTATACGGCCACCCATCTCACAAAAAGTTACTCAGGACGGTGTGCAATCATTAAATAAAACAATAAATACATTGAAAAACAGTCATTATTAAAACATAAAGCACATTATTAATATGTATATAAATCCATATCCAAAGACACAGGAGAGAATTAGTATTAACTGCAATGATGATAGTTCTGAAAAGATCTCTGGGACTTCCAGGACTGATGACTTTGCCAGATCTTTGGGAATTTTGGAAATATTAACAGGAATGGAGTTATTTTCAACCCTGCTAATGGTTCAGAAAGCAGGCACCATGGAAAGAAGGCTTGCCTCTTGGGACGTGTCAAGTGTAAAACCCTAACAGATGGGACTTGCAGCATGCTCCCTTTGCTAGCTCTAATGGAACAGGCAGATGTGATCGGGGAGAAAAGACTCCTCAGATTAACTGGTCCTATGCCATGATGGGCTTTAAAAGTTAAAAGCAGCACCTATGAATTGGATCCAGAAGCAAACTTGAGCTAATGCAGCTTGTGGAGTAGAGGTGTGACACCTGCTGTTCTTGAAGGACACATAATAGTCTGTGCTACTGCATTCTGTACCATTTGAAGCATCCATATATTCTTCAAGGCAGTCCCATCTAGAGCCCATTACAGTAGTCCAATTTAGAGGTGACTGGGCATAAATGACCATGAGCAGAGTCCCATGATCTAGGAATAGGCATAACTGGCATACAAGACAAAAACATGTAAAGACCTTCCTAGCCACTTCTATCATTTGCTTTTTAAAGAGGAATTGTGAATCCTGGAGGACTCTCAGATTGCACACTGGATCTATCTGGGCAGACATTCAGTACGAATATAACAAAGCCTAAAACTGGTAAGCTCCAGAACTCAAAGCCACTGAATAGCAATAGCAATTACACTTAGACTTATATACCGCTTCATAGTGCTTTTACAGCCCTCTCTAAGCAGTTTACAGAGTCAGCAACTTTCTGGGTCTTGACAGGTTTCAGTTAATGCCTGTTGTTCTTCATGTAGACCCATAGGCTCGAGGCAGCACTATAAGACATTGATGGTATTGCTTAATTCACTAGGTGCAGATATATGTAATTGGATACCATATTAATTATACTTCATCCCATAGTGGCAGATGAACTCATTTTATAGATGTTAAATAGGAGAGGGAAAAGTAATAATTCTGTGTGGGGGCACCCCAGGCAGAAGAGGCCAAGGGCAAGACCACCACCCCAATCACCACCAACTAGAATTAACTCTGGAGAAAGATGCACCACTACAGTATCATATTGACCGTTCCCAATCCTCTGAGCCAAGAGATTAATTTGGTTCCTTCAAAATCAATTTCATGTCCTGTTGCTTTTGATTTTGAAGGAACCAAATTAATCTCCCAAACGGAATACTTCAACAAGAGAATAATTATGGAAGCCATCGATATAGAGAAACACCCCCACAACATGAATAAATATGATGATACCTCACGCCTACCTGACATCTGGAAACTAGCCCTAGTCAACAAATGAGTCCCAGCCACGAAAACCGACACTGGACCCAGAACAACATAGGACACAACCACCAATCATCCTCACCAGACTCAAATCCAAACCCATCCCATAGGCAAAATACAACCACCATCTGAAGCCAAACCACGGCGGCATCACCAACTGTTGCACCCCCCCTCCAACTCCCACTCAAAGCAAACTGACACACACCATGAACACATGGCCAGACCGCAAACTCGGAGCCAAACCAAAGCCCGGGATGTTACACCACAGCCACCTGCTCAGGACATTACATCACAGAACTCAGGAGGTTACAATGCAGCCAACCCCCCAGGAGGTTGCAGCACAGGACTCAGGATATCACTACAAAAGAGCTCAGGATGTCATCACACAGACCATTACCCAGGTCATTACAACACAAAAGAACAATAGGCACACAGCCAGGACCTCAGCCGCACAGGATGTTATGAAACAGCCGACTAATCTGCAAACATCAACTCCATCAACTAATCAAAATGTTACAACACAGCCAAACAATCTGCCTATAGAAACAAGCCAGCACTCTACACATGCCACCAATATTTATAGAAAGACGGCAGCTCCAATCACAATTTGCTCACACAAGCACAAAGCCGAAGGCACCAGCCTGAGGATGGTGAGTGGGACCTCATTGAAATGTTGCCAAGATACTCTCAATCTTACACGGGAAAAGACCCAAATACACCAAAACCTGTGTGTGTGTGTGTGTGTGTGTGTGTGTGTGTGTGTGTGTGTGTTGTATTTGTGCTGATAAATAAATAAAGGGAGACTAATATATATCTATTTCAAGCTCATCAGCTAGCCATACCCTTACTGGGATTCGAACCTGGGCTGTATTACATATTAGGCAGATTTATTAGCCACTAAGCCAGAGGCTCTCCTCCTTATCAGCTACAACAATATTTTTATCATTTGCACTTTCACTGATTAGCAGCTTTTCTATAGTTTGGCTAGGACATCCATTTTTTCACAGAGTTTTCCACATATAATTGCTAAATTATATATGTCTCCTGGATTGCTGGGGAATATGACAGTTCATCATGGACCATTGCTTTTGAAGCTTGATGTGATATGCCAGAATAGGATTGAGTCCTTGGATCTGCCTGACTGAATGAGCTTGTTCGGTTGTTTTTCGTGGCTTCCTTTTTCTTGTGTGTGATACCTTGTAGTTTGTCTTCAGTTGAAGGATGCCCTGTACCTGTGTTGTTGTGTTGGATATACAGTTCTGATAAGTGATAGCAAGAGCATTTTTGGCATTATCTTTGTCAAAATCATTACTTGGAATAGTGCTGTGGCTGTTTTCAGGGTACACTATTATTATGACTTAGATCTGATAGTGCTCTTGGATAAAGTTATTATAGTTCTCCCAGAGTGCATCAAGAAACTTAGTTGATGTCAAAGAAAAGTATAGGCAATCTGAGGCCAGGAGTTCCATCATCATTTGATTTAGTTGTGGGGTTCACTTGGCTCAACAGTTAGTCCTTTCTGCTGGCATTAGTAGAGGATGGTGTCAGGCCTGCAGCCATCTTTTCGTCTGGATATTTGGCCTGCCACACTTTTTATTATTCTACTATGCATTTGCTATTGTGGGAAAATGGGAGGGGATATTGTAAGGAATTACATACTATATAGCCATAACAAAATTCTTTCTAGAAAGCCAAGGTCATCCTTTGTCTCTACACCTCTGCACCTGACTGGAACTGGATGGGTGGAACTTCCAGCCTGGCAGTGGGGGATTGGACCATGTGATAGACTTGTGGGTGTGGGAGCAAGAACTTGAAGTTTCAACTAGGTGGGGAAAGCCGGGAAGCTTTCAGATTCAGGTTTTCCCCGATGTGCCAACATGGCTCTCTTAATAAATTGGAACCTTGAACAATACTTTGCCTTGGACTCTGGTTTACTTTTGGATGCTTTTGGAATGCTGACAGTTGGTAATAGTCCATAATGTGTGTTCCTTGAGTAAAAACATGTGATTTTTTATTTTTAAATTTTTTTATTATTGTTTGTATCCCAGCTTAATTATGCTGGTCTATGACCTAATACAGATTTAATTGAAACACTCTTGCCAAAGGTCATCCAAAAGCATGACCAATGCTGTTTCCATCATGTACCTATACCTGGATCTGTACTGATTGGAATCCAGATAATCCACTTCTTCCAAGGTTCTTTGAACCTCAACCACCTTCCCCAAAAGGGAGAGTTAGATATTGCATGAAAATTGTCCATTAGAATTATCTAGCAATGGCTTCTTGAGGAAGGGTGAATCAAAGCCTCCTGAAGAGGCAAAGGAGCAATTTCCTCACTCAAAGAAAAAAAAAAGGAGAAAATCTTTCTCAGGTCCAAGAGGTTTGAAGTGTTTCCAGGAATCCCCTCTGAACTTGCATCAAGGTTGGCATTCAACTATTGATTCTGCCAAAGGCTGAGAAAATCCCTCTGCATGCACCCGCAGGTGTCTACTGAAGATGGCTTGTGTTACCCAAAATGGGGCTGGAGGATGACCATCTGCAGATGCAATAAGAGGAGAGAAGTGCATCACTGCATCACTGCCCTTACCACCACAAAGTAGACCTTAACATTGTCACTAATCTGTGTTTGACTGAATTCAATTGAATTAGTTCCTTGTTAAATTCTGGTGATGCTCTAGATGTTTCTTCTCTCTCTTAATCTCCGTCAGCTTCTCCATGAATCACAAGGAGTAATAGAATCCTTGAGAGGCCACCATTTTGCCACTTCTTACCCCACCTGACTGAAGAACAAGGAACTGCTCCCTGATCTGCTTCTGAGCCTTGGTCCCTGTGCCTCCTTTTAGCTAATCGGCTGAAAGGCATATAGGGAGAGGTACCATCTTTAACCTGACATATATTACATTCTTGTGCACATGCACAAAGTATTGGCTACTTTATATAGACTTTTCCCACAAACATAGGCCCTTTTTTTTCCTTTCCTAGTGCACATGATGAGTGCATCTACATTGTCGGTGCATTAAAACAAGAAAGACTGCAGGAGATAAACTTTAAAAAAACAAATAACTGAATTAAATGAAACCTGGTCCTCCACAGTGAAGTTTGGTGATATAAAAAGGAGAAGAAGAAAAAGAAGGGATCCATTCTAGTCATCCCTAGTCAGCATAACTAAGGTGGGATACAAACAATTAATAATAAAAAATATATATTTTAAAGAATTACACAAAATGGTCAACCTGAAAGAGAGGCAAAATTAGTCAGATTACCTAAACAAAGCACGAAGAAACTGCTAGACATTAAAAAGAGAAACCTTTGTTCTATATTTCAGCAGCAGGCTGCAAAAGCTACCTGTGAAGGTTCAGACCAATGAAAATTTGGAAATGCAATTAGATTACTATAATACGTTAATCCTGGCAGCAGGCAAAAGGTGAGAGAAGGGATTCTTGCTCCCCTAAAGGCAATAGTTTTATCAATCCATCTGTCATTCCATTTGGTGTCACTGGTGCATTGCCATTTTGTCACCAAAGCAGAACATGCTGCATTACAAGGCAGATGCTACATTTTGATAAAATATACTGGCACTGAATTCCGGTAAAAAGCAATAGATAGTTCTTCATTGTTATAAAATAGATTCCATTATACAAAAGAAAATAAAATGTTTGCATGCTTGCAAATATATTTCCTTCAAGAGGTTCAGTGTGGGAGACACATTATTCCCACATTTCCGTTGACAGGAATAGGATGCAATCAGCTGGAAGGTATGTGCAATCATTAATATGGACAAAAAGGAAAGAAAATGTAATGAATAACTGTGCACTTTTCACACCCCACAGATAAATTCTATCAGAGAGAAAAAAAAATGCCAGATTTACTTTTAAAGTAGTGAATACAGAATTGCAAATGTGAGTGGTTTGTTCTGTGCATCTCCCTGACTGCCACAGGAGGACAGGCATATTAAAGGACATTTCTACCAAACAGGATCTGATAAGATAAATGCAATTGAATTTTGCTTCGTCCTTCCAAACTTTTATAGGGATGCACAAGAAGCAATCAAAAGTTCAACACAGGGAGGAAACTAACTTGTTTAGCTATCAGTCAGAGCAAAGGGGAAGACCCTATGGCTTTCTGCAGTTAGAATGAGAAGGAACCGGGTTATTGTTAAGCTCTATTTTTCCCCTCCTGTTTCTTTGACCCCCACTTTCTTCCCTTTAGCTTTGGTTGCTGCATCTTTTTTTCCCTGGATGGTCATGGTTGAACTCACCCAAAATGGACATCATAAGTTGCCACCATGCTTATTTCAGATGTGTGTTTCTGTAAACCTCTGAATTTGTATCACTCAAGAACAAATAACTAAAAAATTTAGACCAACTGGGAACCTCCAGATTTGCACATCTGATTTAGTCAGTTCAAGAATTATTCACATAGTACCTCTAACCCTTGGTCTCAGCCATGACAGAGCCACTTCCTGGGTAATGTGAACCAAACATTGAGCCAAAACTCAATTTAAAAACTTACTTAACTATTGTAATGCAGATTAAGAAATGATTAATGCTCTCCAGGATGGGAAAAACTTAGAAATAAGAAAGTCAAAGCAACCTGAAGCATTACTTAGATTTGGTAGGAAAGCACAATGAGGAGCAGGAATAAGAGGAAAAAAGTGTACTAAGGATTAAGCAACAGTAAGGAAGGAGAAAGAAGGAAATATATGGCTTTTTTTTTAATATCAACTCGAGAAGCAGAGAAAAAAAGGGGGAATGAAACTGATAGAAGAACATAAAGGGAGACAAGCTACTGAATTTATTGAACAATCCAAGAAGTATTAGTTAAATTTGTGGAGGATGTATCTATAAATAGCTCTTAAAAATGACAATAAAGTGGATGTGTGCCAGCATTCTGTGCAAACTGGGAGACAAGAGGCTATAGTCAAGGGAACTTTGATAAAAATCAATCAGTTTTTGTTTGCTCAAGCCACTTGCATTTCACTTTTCATTCAAACCAAATCAGTAAATTAGTCAATGAGCACAAACATAATTTTGATAATTGAATTAGATAAAGTAAACTGAATGCCCCCCCCCCCAAAAAAAAACCCCAAACAAAGCAGAACAAAAATATAGCAAAAATAGCAGAGGAATGCACAATGAAAAAAAAAATGAAGAGCTTTATCTTTTGCATATTCTTACCCTGATGGAGCTAGTTCTTCATGGTATATACTGTATGTATGTGTGTAATTAAGTCACAAATAAAACCACCAAGATTATTTTTCCACTAATCATTCTGAAGTCATAACACTTTAAAACTTATTTTTTTTTCTTTTGAATATTACAGGAGAAGAGCTGTGGTTGTTTATGGCAGCAGAAAATCTAGTAATAACATTTTCAACAAACAAATTTTATTAAAAGACAGAAGCTTTCATGAGCTGCAGCTCACCCCATCAAGTGCATCAGGAAAGATTCTGCCTTTTAATAAAATATGTTAGCTGTAAAATAGTTACAAAGGTGTTATAAGATTCCTTCTGGCTTTTTCCTTGAATACCAATAACTATCGATTTTGCTGATACCAATAACTGTCAATAACTGCATTATATCAAATAAGTGGCTAGGAAAAGGAGGATTTACATTTTTGCTATTGCTTTAAATGCAACAGCTTTTCTCTGGAACCTGGATATACCATACATAGTTTGTTCTACTTGTAAATAACAAAGTTGCTTTAAATGTTTCTATATTCATCTATAATGTTAACTTGTATGTGGGGAAAGACTACTGGTAGACCAAAATACTTTGTTCAGAACTTAGAAAGTGATGGATGGGGTGAAAAGTTATGGAGACACTTGGAATGTTCTTTGGAAGGTTAGTGAGGAAAATTTAAAGACTTCTAGATTATAGAATTGTCACCATGATTGAAGGTGTTTCATCTTATTTTATTTCTTTCAATAACAATAAAAAGAAGGATCATCATAATCATCATCATCTGTTTCCTGGAGAAGTTGTGTTGAGTTTCAGAACCATTCCCACTAGGGCCATTTTTGTGGTTGTACACTGGAAAAACCACCCGTATGCTAATGCCCTGTCACTGACTTCCTTTATTAAATAGACTAGAAGAAAAATGGTCTTCCAGGTTCCATTTTAGATTGTTTTCTGATCCCCTCTTGCTAAATTAAACAGTACAGACAAATGGTGGCAATGTCTGTTGGGTCAGCCGAGTACGACAACAGGCACTATCAAGATCACATTATTGTCAGAAATTTCATGTGCTCCTTACAAAGCAGTGCCTTCTTCTAACATTAATTTATCACGTATATAGCAAGTACAGAGCAATCAAACAATGTACAGGCATGCATAAGATAGTTATTAAATCAGAAAGCTGTCTTCTGGCGAAAAAATAGTTTAGCCTTGGAAAAAAAACATAAATACGCATATATACATAATCATATTTCTGGAGGAAGTCCATCTGTGTGAAATCACAATGTAAGTATAAAACTACCAAATAATATATTGCTATAAAATAAAATATATATAAAGAACTATATTTCTAGTTCTCATTATATTACAATTGAGTCACAATTGAGTCACAATCCAAAACCATAGGAGTGAAAAAGCAGGATATCCAGGTAATTTTTAAATAAAACTTTAAAAGCCATTTTCAGGGCTGTTTTGGGAAAGGGTAACTTGAAAAACTTTGCGTATGAAATTTCCATAGCTTGAAACTATTATTGAAAAGGCTTCATAGCATCTGCAGAGTGGGATCAAAAAATAACTGAATTGGAGAATACAGATGAGATACCTTTAAAAATCTTTGCAAAAAGCAACTGAAAAAGAGAGTGTGCGTCAGAGGTGGTATCTTGATGGTTCACACTGGTTCGAGCGAACTGGTAGTGGTGGCGGTGCAAGGCTCCGCCCACCCATCCAGATGTCATCAAGAACCTTCTGCACATGTGCTCCCACGCGTGCTCCCGCTACCAAACCGGTAGTGAAGAAAATAGAATACCCATTACTGGTGTGTATGTATGTGGCGGGAGTCAATAGGGTATGCACTTTGTTCTAAGCATAAAAGTTGCTTCTTCAGATCTCAAATCACACCAATATTGTATGGTGAAGAGAATCTGTAATAGATCACCATGGAAGTTGTTTTGTGGCACATATGATTTATGAAAGTAATACACATTTCTTTTTTTAATACCAGAGTTTCTCAGAGTTTCTTCAACCTCCATCTCTATTACTTGGAGATATTATAATGACAAACTTACACTGAACCTCATTTATCTTTGGTTGCTATGCCATATTGTTAAGATTATGGACTACAGTATATCACAGACAAAAATAAATCAGTTTGCTTTCACAATAGGACTTTATATAGGTTTACAGTCCCTGATCAGTTCTTGGCCAAATTCAATTTTCATTCCTAGATATGATTACACAGCAATCCTAAAATAGGTCCAATGCAACTAATAGTTAATTTTTTCACCAAAGTGATCTTCAAATGATTAGCACAATGTTTGCAACATTAACTTAACAATTAATTTGAGGCCTGCAACATTGTCATCACATCAAAGCACACCATCAAACACAACCTTCGGGCATTTTCAGTGTAGAAATATCTAAAGGAATTTTGTAGCAAATCAATTTGACCAATAGATGGTGCCTGAGTAGGTACATACTAATGCAGCTTTAGCAGCTTTATTCATTTAAATCTCACTCCAAAGTTTTGAGTGTGTTTACCTCTCACTCCGGTATTTGAAACATGTAGGGGTATAAGTAGATTTCTCTGGTCCTAAAACAAGCCTCTTAGAGTGGGCCCTCATTCCAACATGAAGCACGGGTACTAAAACTAGGACACTGTTAAGAAGGAAATCAGAACTGACCAGGCCCCTTGCTTTCCTAACATCAGGGCTTATAGAATTTCTCTGTCGAACCTGAAGATGACATAAGTTTTCTTGTAGCTTTTGTGCTTTTTTTCTATTAGCTTTTAGGTTTTTGGTAACTGAATTTTATAAATATTTCAGGCTTGCCATTTTCTAACTGTTGAAAGGGGGATTTAAAGATAAAGGGGAAATGTTATGTCTAGGTGGCAATCCTGTCCTGTGGGAAGAGAAAAGATGCCTGTAGCTGGCTGAATATGGAGTTTGGAATCACTGGGCTGTTGGAATGATGATTGATCAGAGGTTGCGACTCGGGAGGAAGTTTCTAATTTATGCTTTTATTGGGTGTAACTCCAGATCCGGTTCAGAGTCAGAATTACACCATGTCTGTGCCAATTTATTGTGTTTCCTAGTAAATGGATTTGAAAAGGAAGATGGATGCCATGGACTTTATTTTTTGGGACAAGTTACTTGGAGGCTTGACGTTCTCCTAGCCCTGAGCAGAGCAGAGGTGGTATTCAGCAGGTTCTGACCAGTTCTGGAGACTCGGTAGCAGAAATTTTGAGTAGTTCGGAGAACCAGTAAATACCATCTCTGACTGGCCTCTATTCTCTGCCTCCTGAGTCCCACTGATCGGGAGGGAATGGGGATTTTGCAGTAACCTTTCCCTTGAGTGGGGTGGGAATGGAGATTTTACAGGATCATTCCTCTACCATGCCCACCAAGGCACACCCACAGAACCCATAGTAAAAAAATAATAATCCCATCACTGTAGCAGAGTATAGGTGGCTGAGATCTGTCAGTGAGTCCATTTGACTTGTAGAGCTAAAGGATCAGACCAAGTAAAACATAACGTCTGTTTCTCATTAAGAGAGTTCCATCTTCTTATTTCACTATCAGCCACTGTACTACTGCTTTCCTTTAGTGAAGCAAACTAAACATCATATACAGTGCATTCAGACAGTATTCAGACTCCCTTCACTTTTGTCAATTTTGTTATGCTGTAGTCTGATTCCATAGTTGTTGAAATTCATTTTTCTATTTAAAACAAAGTTTTATTGGTTTTTTTAAAAGTTTGCAAGGAAAAGGGTCGTGGAAATGTTACAAATTTTGGCAGTTGCGATGTGCGGTAGGTGCCCCCTCCCTCCATACTCATAATATACATTTACGCAAAATTCATTAGTAAATAGTAATATATAGTCAGCATATGAGTTCAGTTAATAATTTTGATCAGTTTATGTCAAGGATATTTTCTTGTTCATTTTTGTGATCTGAGCTTTGTCGGTATTGCCCCATCTCCCTCCGCTGACAGAGCTCCGGCCCCTCCCGTGTCCTGTGTGTCTGTTGTAAGATCATCTGGTTTTTCTAGGAGTGCTTTATTTTTTTCCATAAAGGCCTGCACCTCTATGGGTGTATTAATTCTAACTCTTGTCTCCTCCCAGAATATTAGCATACCTTCAGGCATCAGCCATCTGAACCACACCCCCTTCTGGTATAATTTCTTCGCTAATTGCGAATAGCTTTTTCTTTTTTCCCTCACTTTCTTGGGGATCTGTTTCAGGATGGTTATTTCCCTATCTTGGTATGTCAAAGCTTGCCCCCTTTGTGCACTCAGAATTTCATCTCTTGTATTTTTTTTGACAAATTTAATATGTACCTCCCTGGGTACGTTGTGTGTTCTAGCATAAGCTGAGTTCACTCTATAAACCAAATCTATTTCCCACCCCATCTGTTGTTTCTCTTTCTGAATGTATTCAGCCAAAATACTTGTCATAATGTCCCTTATATCTTCATCATCTGTTTCCACCACATTTTGAAATCTAAGGTAAAAGGACATTCTCTCAAATTCTATTTTCATCTGTTGGGTATCAAGTTCTTTGTTCCCCTTCTGCACCCCTTCCATCCCCTCCCTCATCTCAGCTGTCCCACCCTCCAACAGATCCAGTATCTGTGAGTTTTTATTAATTTGGGCCTGGTTCTCTTTAATTTCTTCTTTCATCTCTTTTAGTTGTCTTTTTATTTCCTCTTGTCCCTGTAAAACATTTGTTGAAACTCAGTCTCTGTAGTTTTAGGTTGCATCAAAGCTGTTATCGTTGATTGTGTACTAGGACTGGATGTTGCAGATGTCGGGGCAGAGGCAGCAAAGCCAGGTTTTCCAGGAGGTGGTATTTTAGGAGACATTGTTTATGGAATAAAGAGTTCAGTCAGTACAGGGAATGATCAGTCAGAGAGGTAGAACAGCCAGGAGAGTCCAGGAGACAGGAGGTCCAGGCAGAAGAGAATTTTTCTAATCACCCTGGCAATAGGGTAAAGTTTTTCACTCCAGGGAGTCCAAAAGGTAGCAATCAACAAGAGATTTGTCTGAGTAGCACGGAGACAAAGACCGGAAGCCTGAAGATTTAAAGGTGGAGTCAAATTTCACAGTTCATAAAGACAATGGAAGTGTGCCATCTTGCCCTGCCAGCTTCGGGTTTAGAGGCATAACAAAGTTTTCAAAGTTTCCAACGTTTCCAGATCATCATTGCATTATGAAGTTAAGTCCAGAAAAAATTCACTTTTAATAAGGGCGTGACATCATTAGCTGGCTCTCCCCCTCCTCCTTCTCCTGGGGCTAAGAGCAAAATTGTTTCAAGCCGCCTGTCCGAGAGGGGGGGAATCCTCCTCCCTCCAGCCGCGCCTCTCCAAGTCAAGCCAAAACAAAAGATTTAAACTGCTGGGAATTTCTCCAGCTTAGTAGAGGGAATGGAAGGGAGTTTTCGCCTCACCGCACCGCAGCCGCATCCTTCTGCTTGTTTACTCTTCCAACAGCCTCGTAGCGAAGGCACCGGAGTGCCTCCCCATCATGCTCCCCAGTGCCTAGAGCGAGGCGGGCCCCCCTGGCCGCCACCGATCCAGGGGATCCCCCGCGGTGCCGGTCCTCTGGCAGGAGCCTCTACGGGGTGTCCTGTGCCCCCCAATGAGTGGGGAGCCCACCGGGAAAGCACGGGGCGAGCAAATCTTGTACGTCGCCATCAGCCGCTGGAACCAGACAAAATTCATTTTTTTCCATTAATCTACACTCAGTACCCCATAATGACAAAGAAATGTCTGTAAATTTATTAAAACGGAAAAAAACCCTGAAATTCCAAATTAGCATAAGTATTCAGACCCTTCACTCACTACTTTATTGAAGCACCTTTGCCAGCAATTACAGCCTCAAATCTTTTTTGGTAGGATGCAACAAGCTTTGCGCACCTGGATTGGGGGATTTTCTGCCATTCTTTCTCGCAAATCCTCTCAAACTCAGTCAGGTTGGATGGCAACTGATAGTGGACAGCCATTTTCAGGTCTCTCCAGAAATGTCCAATAGAGTTCAAGGCAGGACTCTGTCTGAACCACTCTAGGACATTCATAGAGTTGTCCCTAATCCACTCCCATGTTGTCTTGTCTGTGTACTTTGGATTGTTGTCATGTTACAAAGTGAACCTTCAGCCCAGTCTGAGGTCCCGAGTGCTGTGGAACAGGTTAAGTGGTATATTATTGTTACAGAGAAGTGGCTTAGGTCAACTCTGTGAATGTCCCTTTCTAATATGATAATAATCCCAAGCACACAGCCAAGACAATCAAGTACGGAGTGAATTTATGTTAATGTGATATTTCAATTTTTTTTTTGTTCTTGATAAATATGCAGACATTTCTAAAATTCTGTTTTCACTTTGTCATTACGGGATACTGAGTGTAGATTAATGAGAAAAAAATGAATTTCAACAACCGTGGAATCAGACTGCAGCATAACAAAATTGACAAAAGTGTATACTTTCTAAATGCACTGCATAGTTACAACATTGTCGGAGCTGCCGTCTTTCTATAAATCTTGGTGGGTGGGTGTGGAATGCTGGCTTTGTTTCAGTAAGTGGAATGATTGGTTGTGTGGTTGTATCATGATTGGTAGATTGGTACTGATTGGTGCTGGCTGTGTGTCCGTTGTTGTTTCGTGTTGTAATGGCCTGGGTGGTGGGTGGGCTCGTTTGTTTACTAGGGCTGGTTTCCAGATGTCTGGTAGGCGGGAGGTATTGTCATGTTTATTCATGTTGTGGGTGTTTCTCTATTTCGATAGCTTCCATAATTATTCTCTTGTTGAAGTGTTCTGTTTTGGAGATTAACCTGGTTCCTTCAAAATTAATTTCATGTCCTGTAGCTTTAAGGTGCTGGAAAAGGGAGGAAGTTTTTTCTTTTTTTTTCTTACTGCGTTCTTTTGTTCTGCAATGTGTGCATTTATTCTCCTGTTCATTTATCAAATGTATGTGACAGGGCAGATTTTGCATGGTATTTCATAGACTCCTTTGTTTTCTAGCTGGATTTTGTCTTTGGGGTTTCTTAAGATGTTGGCTATTTTTTGGTCAGTGTTGAAGGCTGTCTTGGCATTGTATTTCTGGAGAATTTTGCTGATTTTATCTGTGGTGCCTTTGATGTAAGGGAGGAAGGCAATGCCGTTGTCCTGTTCTGTGTCTTGGCTTTTTGAGGGAGACTCCCTTTGGATTAGGTTAGTAATTGTTTTTCTTTGGATCTGTTGGAGATTAATATGTTTGTGAGAGAGTGTAATTCAGTTTTCAGGTGGTGTTTGTCGGCTAGGCATTTGGTTCCAGAGATGAGGGTCTTGGCTACAGAGTTGATCTGTGCAGGGCAGCTCTGAATCTATGAAACCACATACAAATGAGAGGTTGAACAACTAGCCTGTGGTGCAACCAGAACAATCTGGAATGGAACACACTCAGAGCCATAGAAATGGTCGTAGACTTTATGAGAAACCCTCCCATACTATCACCTCTTACAATACTAGACAACACAGTATATCAACAGTAGAGACCTTCAAATTTCTAGGTTCTATCATATCTCAAGATTTAAAATGGACACCTAACATCAAAAATCTCATCAAAAAAGCACAATAAAGAATGTTGTTTCTGCGCCAACTCAGGAAGCTCAAACTGCCCAGGGAGCTGCTGATACAGTTCCTACAGAGGAATTATTGAGTCTGTCATCTGCACCTCTATAACTGTCTGGTTTGGCTCTGCAACCCAACAAGACAGACAGAGACTTCAGAGGATAATCAGAACTGCAGAAAAAACAATTGCTGCCAACCTGCCTTCCATTGAGGACTTGTATGCTGCACGAGTCAAAAAGAGGGCTATGAAAATATTTACAGACCCCTCACATCCTGGACATAAATTGTTTCAACTCTTATCCTCATTGCACACCAAGACAATTAGACACAAAAACAGTTTTTCCCTGAACACCATTACTCTGCTAAACAAATAATTCCCTCACCACTGCCAAACTATTCACTAAGGCTGCATTACTATTACTATTAGTCTTCTCATCATTCCTATCACCCATCTCCTCCCACTTATGACTGAATTGTTGCAGAAAATGACAGGCTTTAGACTTCTCAGGATACAAGAAAAGTTTATTTGGCAGCCAGGTTCAAAACGTTAGCCCATGGCTAACATTGCAAATTCTGAACAATCTTTATTATTGATGCACACATTCTTATACATTCTCAAAGACAGTGTAACACGGAAACACTTCACTCATTTCTTATTGGTTACCTTGAGGAAAAAGCCTTATAAAGAGATGGGGGTCTTACTTCTCCTTTTGTTACAGGTATGGACTACGTGCCATTAACGAACTTTAATTGAACCTTGTGGTTTTGGACTTTTGACATAGGGACACTTGCTGGAACATGTTGTGATTGAAGGCTGATGACATTTCCCTGTCCCTTTAAGCAAGCTTCTAACTGTTCCTTTTATGCCACGTCTTCATTCTTATATTTTAATCCATATTTTATTCTATTTTAGTATGACTGCAACTTTGTTGCTTGTTTCCTTACAAGTTATATTAATATTGTTTCCTGATTGCTTATTTGTACCCTATGACTATCATTAAGTGTTGTATCTTATGATTCTTGACAAATGTATCTTATCTTTTTATGTACACTGAGAGCTTATGCACCAAAGACAAATTCTTGTGTGTCCAATTATACTTGGCCAATAAAGAATTCTATTCTATTCTATTCTATTCTATTCTATTCTGTTCTGTTCTGTTCTGTTCTGTTCTGTTCTGTTCTATTCTATCCTTTCTTTTCCTTTCATTTCCTTTCGTTACAACAACTTGAAATAATTCTAGTTCTCTGTCTAGAATTTACACCACTGGAAGCATGCATGTGCATATACATTTGCAACAGATTACAATGTTGGAGAAATAGAACCTCATTTTTGATGAGCCATGTTGCAAAATGTGGTCTGAAGACCTAGAGAAGTACCTCTGATAGCACCATAAGTGTGGTGGAACACTGATGATTTTGGTTGTAGCAAAAGCAAGAGATTGGAGATGGCATTGTTTGCCATAAATGATGAAAATCCTCATAGACCTAAAGTAGGTTTTAGCCAGTCTGCAAAATAGCTCAGAATGGTGTTCATGTCAAATTATCAAACTTGAGTAATGAAGTATTTGCTTACTTATAATGAGACTTTTTGCTTTTTTCTGTTTGTTCACACGACACAAGAAGGCAACCTATCAAATGTTTTATTTTCATATTTTAAAATTAAGAACAATGCATCCCTCATGCCAACACAGCTTCCTATTCATAGTAATTGAAAGCTTTCCAATACAAATAATCATGGAGTCTTTTATGAGGCTAAAAATTAAAAACAATAACAGTACTTTAAGCCTAGCCTCCTAGATTAGATTTGTGCAACAAGATGAAAAGATGAACTATCATGCCATGATGGCTTTACTTTCCACATCTTATCAGCATTAACCATCCAACACTTTGGTTTTTACTGCAATTATTTTGCTGGGTTGTGGTTTGTCATTAGTTGTGCATTCTTTGAATACTTTGCATTCTTGTGGCTTTATAAAAAAGTTTGATTAATTTTCTTGCTGTTCTCAGTAGGTTTCTATCTCATTGGGTGAACACTATGTGGGCTTTCGTTTCCACCTCATTTATCACCTATGTAAACTTTGAGATATTAATCAAATACTGGATAACATGGAGTGAAACATTTTTCTTTTCTTTTCCTCTACCCAGATCTTCAAAATATAAGACAGTAAACTGTAGAGTTTAAGCATATTATAGTCATTTTCTTCCTTTTCAAAATATAAGAAATAAGCATGCTGAGGTATAAAATACTTTGTAATCCTTTCAACCTCCATCTCTCCGCATACTGGTAATTCTCACTTAGTAACAGCCTCATTTATCAACTGTTCACAGTTATGACTGTGATGAAAAAATGGCTTGAGACCAATTCTCACATTGGCAACTTTGCAGGTCTGTGAAGCAAAAGAAAGCTGACATAAGATTTTAACACAGTTATGGTTTCAATTAGCAATTGCTTTGCTTAAGGACCAAGTAGCTGGTCCCAGTTGTGATTGTTAAATGAGGACTATCTGTACATGACACTTTTCCCTATTAGTATATTTTCTTATTTACATGCGTACAGGGAAGAAAAATAAGAGCTATCACTAAAAAAAAGTTAATTAATTAATAAATTCTCCTCCCTCACCATCCTCATTATCATGAGTTAAGACATAGGTTAGTTACAGATAGATCAGAACAAACCCAGCATTTGGGATTACCTGATTCAGTATTGTGTCATTGTCATATTCCCTTGTCATCCTCCAAAGTCTTAATCTGCAAAAGTATCCAGATTTAGAATAAAAAAAGAAGCCAACAACAGATGGAAATGATTTTTGATGTTTTCCAAAAGGCTTGGTTACCTGTTCTGCCCCCCCCCCCCCCCGCTCTGGTATACCAAGTCACTCTGACACAAAGTCTCTTCCAGATGTTTATTGACATACAGGTTCAACCTTGGCAGCAATCCAGCCTGCCAAGGTCAAGATAGCACTCTGGGCAGCAATCCAACTACAGCGACACCCCTTGGCAGCAATCCAGCTACCAAGCTCCAGATAATCACCTTAGCAGCACTCCTGCCTGCCAAGGTCCAGGGAACAGATTGGCAGCAATCCAGGTAAACCCTTTGGCAGCAATCCAGCCTGCCAAAGTACGACAAAGATCTGAGCTTCTCCAACTCCAATGATCAGTTGATTCCTGCAAAGGGTGTGTCCACAAGCAGTCCCTTTATAGTCTGGAGAGGAGTCCAATGATCAGCAGCTGAGAGCAATTACCTCCTGTAATTGCTCAATTGCTCCTTACGCCGGGTAGCACACCGGTAATGAGCATCTAATAGCTCACTGCTGATGTCTGAATCACTGTCCTGTGACTCCTCCCCACTGCTCCAAGGCATGACATCAGGAGCCCCCTTCCTTTGGCTTTCACCACTGCTCCATGCCTCAGGCGCCTCCTGGTGGCCAACCAGCCTCTCTGTGCCCTGCTCAGAGTCGGAACCCTGTCCAGGGTCCTCCACATCCTCCTGAGCCGACTCAGAGGGACCCTCGCTGTCGGAGTCTGGTGGCAACTCCAACGGCTCCTGCTGGGCCACAACAGTTACCTATTGAAATTGTGCATATTCAATGGCCTTATGCCAGATGGTGTGGTAATGAAAAGGGCACAAGACATACAATGTTGTTGTTAGTTGCAAAGTCATGTCCAACTCATCGCGACCTCATGGACAATCTTCCTCCAGGCCCCCCTCCCTCTACCATCCTCTGGAGTCCACTTAAGCTCATGCCTACTGTTTCGGTGACTCCATCCAGCCACCTCATTCTCTGTTGTCTCCTTCTTCTTTTGCCCTCAATCTTTCCCAGCATTAGGCTCTTCTCCAGTGAGTCCTTTATTCTCATTAATGGCTCATCGCTGGCCATTGGGGGCAACCAACTGGCCCCCGTGGAACAGGCGCGCAATTTGGGCATTCTCCTAGATGCCCGGCTGTCTATGGATGACCATGTGGCAGCCGTGGCAAGGGGGGTGTTCCACCAGGTTCGCCTGGTGCGCCAATTGCACCCCCTATTGGACCGGGATGCCCTTCGCACAGTCACTCATGTGCTGGTGACGTCTCGTCTGGATTACTGCAATGCTCTTTACATGGGGCTTCCCTTGAGATGCACCCGAGGACTGCAGTTGGTCCAGAACGCGGCCGCGCGGGCAGTGATGGGGAATACGAGGTACTCCCACGTGACACCTCTCCTGCGCGAGCTGCACTGGCTCCCTGTAGTCTTTTGGGTGCGTTTCAAGGTTTTGATTACTATTTTTAAAGCACTCCATGGCACAGGACCTAGCTATTTGCGGGATCATATCCTGCCCCATACATCCCTGCGACCAATTCGCTCTCACAGGGAGGGACTTCTCCGGGTGCCGTCCACCAAGCAATGCCAGAGGGCGGCGCCGAGGGGCAGGGCCTTCTCTGTGATGGGCCCAGCCCTCTGGAATGACCTCCCCCCTGACATTAGGACAACAACCGATCTCCGCTCCTTCCGCACGAAACTCAAGACCCACCTGTTCCAACTAGCCGGCCTGGCCTGAATTATAGCTATTCTAATCCCTCTGGATAAAATTTTAAATAAGGTTTGACTCTGGGTGTTTTAAGTGTTTTTAATTGCTTTTTGCTGTTTTTAATTAATTGATTATTTATTTATTTTTGTATATCTCCTCCTTGTTATTTATTTGTTATATAGTAAATTGTACGCCGCCCCGAGTCCCTTGGTGGAGAGGGTGCGGCATATAAAATGGATAAATAAATAAATAAATAAATAAATAAATAAATAAATAAATAAATAAATAAAGTGGCCAAATTATTTGAGTTTCATCTTCAGGATCTGGCCTTCTAAAGAGCAGTCATGGTGGGCCTCGTCTAGGACTGACCGGTTTGATCGCCTTGCAGTCCAAGGGACTCTCAGGAGTTTTCTCCAGAACTTGAACTTCTTCACAGTTCAAAGGCCTCAATTCTCAACCTTCCTTATGGTCCAACTTTCACAGCCATACATTGCAACTGGGAAAACCATAGCCCCCATGGACAGTACTAAAAGACATACAATAAAAGATATTTATTGAATACTCATGTAACAGCTGGACCAGGAAAGTTGTAGAACAAAAGATTGGCATGTTACAACTGCTTCATAATCTAATTCCTCTTCTGAACTGACACACATTTGGCCCTTAAACCATTTGAACCTCCAAGTAAAAGCAAACTGAAAGGTATACAACATTGAATTACAACCTGTTATTTCCAACACAAATGGAGCTCATGGTGTCCAAACTTTCAATTGAAGGGAGATGGAACTTGAATGCTCTCATTTTTATCTGCAGGATCATTTATTAGTTTTGAGAAGGAGGAAAATACTCTTTTGGCACTTCTGGATAATTTGCTTAAGAACTTTTTTTCTTCTTCTTCAGAAAGAGAAGGCTCATTAAATCTCTTACAAGTCTTCTGCTTCTGTGCAGTATGGATTTGAATCTTAAAACAGAACATTGTTTGGCAATGTTCTCTCACAACTAAAGAAACAATCTATTTTATTGTTCACCTCAGATAACACATGCCAGCCAAGTTAAATCCACACTTTTTCCCCTTTATTTTATGTCTTTCACAATTTACAAGGTTTAATTTGCAGTACTGTAAATAGGCCAGTTCTGATAAGTCTCATACTTCTTTAAAAAAAAACTGTTTATTTGTTTGGGGCTATTCAAAGCACACAAAGTCATAAATAGAACTAACAATATTCATTATTCATAAAGTAAGAAAGTATATTTTCACACATTCTTTCAGGCATTCCCATGACAATGAGGCTACGTGGGCACATTAAATCATCTTCTTCTGTTGGAATATATGACATAGCCCATATTGGAAACTATAAGTGCTAAGTTGAAATAACAAAACAGAGAACATTGTTTTTCAGAGGGAAAAAATAACTAATGAACACTGGAAAATACAAAAATATATCTGTAACAGACAACCTGCCCCCTGTTCTTACTGAAGTGATTGGTAGATATATTTCCTCAGGCTTGAGAACCTCCATAGGGGCTCCAGAGACCACAGTAGAGAAAGACAGGGATGCAATCGGTGCATCCACTGGGGGAGTCTTGAAGAACTTGGTGAGTTCCGGTGCAATGTTGTAGAGATGTTTGTTGAAGTTGGTCGGCTGTGGGCCCATGCCTTGGGACTCCTTCTGCTTCTGGATGACGTTCAGGAAGATGTTGGGAACAGGGATCGCCTTCTTTTCCCCAGTAGATTCAGTGAATGGGGTACTGAGACCCTCAGTTGAAGCTGGTTCTGTCTTTTTTTCCTGTGAAGTAGAAGCTGAAGCAGAAGATGGTAAGTTAGCAGCTTTAATAGCCTTAAGTAGAAGGGACTTAAATCGATTTTTTAAATCAGTTTTGAATAATCTGGCAAAGGCAGGGGCATCTGGGGTCAAACAGGTCTGAATACCACAGGTTATCTTGCTCCCCACCAATTGAGGCCTGAGAATTAGAGGCAGAGGGATCAGGTTGATGAGAAGCAGCAGAAGATTTATGCTTATGGCCATGTGATGTAGCAGGTTGGGGGTGCTGTTGTAGGCCAGCAGCCATTTCTCCGAGGCTTTTCTAAGCCTCAAAATGGCCACCGCTATCTTCGCAGGCTTTTTCCACATGCAAAATGGCCACTAACACTAAGTGTGGCCAGGCGATCTGGAACCACTACCCGCAAAACGACTAGTTGCACGTCCCTCTGAGTGCCCAGAGTCAAGGAGCGCTGTGGGGAAACAGCTGAGGAGCTGCAGCTCGTGAGCTGGCCAATCTGATTGGAAGGCAGGCTTCCTGAGCAAACTCAGTCCAATTGGTTACTGGATGGAGCATACCCAGTCTGGTTGATGTCTCTACGATCACAGGAAAATATTCTAGCCTGTAGAAGATGTAACCTTTACTCGTTTGTTGTTGTTGTTTTTTGTAGGTGGGGTGAACAGTCAGCCATTGTAGGCTGACAAGAAAACCACCATCAATGTCTAAATATGCTGATTGAATTTGCAAACTATTTCAGTCAGACAGTTCACATTGCTTCCTATCATTACAGGGCAGATAAAAATTAAAATAGAGGCAAGGGGTGAATAGATATTTTATTTTACATTTCATTTCATTTCATCTTATTTTATTTTATTTTATTTTATTTTATTGTGTGGGCTAAGAATAATTTTGTGTCTGGCTGTCTGGCAGCCTGCCCTGGAGATAATTGAAAGGAATCTTAGAGATTAGGTTGTTCTTTTACATACTGTTTATTGAAAACGTACTGCTCTTTTCTTCCTTGCTATTCAACTATCTATAGCTAATCTATGCTTTATCTATTTAAACTTCTGTTTCTCTCTATATAATAACTGTACATGTAATCTATACATTACTTGTACTGCTTTTCTTCAAATTCTGGATTTGGTTTATTTCCATAAGTATCACTGTATATCTGTTAAAAATGATTTATACTATATAATATTGACATATCAAATCATGGAGAACTGCAAAGCCTGTTGAAAAATCCATGAAACAAAGATATAAAATATGGAACATAACACAGTTCTTGTATCTGGAGGGGAATCTGTAACAATAATATACCACCAAACTTTCAGATCTGTATTTCAACTAATTTTAAAGGTTGTTATAAAACGGCAAATGTCAATGAAGTTAGTGAGTAGAGATTAATATGATAAATTTTCTGGATTTGAGTCAGATTTTTCCCAGTCATTTTCTTCAATGGTTCCAATTTGTCATTGCAGCTACAACATCTGGAAACTGACCTCAATATTGAAATAAATTTGATATAAGATAAATAGTTTTAATTAGATTGACAATAGATAGATCCTCTCACAAAACAATAATAACAATTTAAAGCTGATTGATCAGTGTCAGGAATGTTCCAAATGTTAAATAATATTTTAAGAGGGTGCATTAAATAATAAAAAAATAAATTTAATAAATACTATTAAATATTTAAAAATAACATGCTATAAAATGCTTTCTGCTTCATTGTAAAGGAAAGAAAATACTTTAAGTATTTTACTTTAAGACAATGGAATTTACTTTTCTTAACTACAAGTAACAATAATACTAAATTTGTGAATTCGAAATTACTTCAAATAGCTCACATCAAATTAAAATGATCTTTGTTGAACTAGATGCACATGTTCAGGAAATCATAATTGTTACATATACAGAGAATCCATATATTTTTTTTCTTTAAAGAATAATCTTTCTTTGGAATCCCTATTGTTTATTTTCACAGGAATCAAAACTACACATCTACAGGAAAGAGGCATGAATATTTATATTGATTAGATCATTGGTTTAGCTAGCTTAGTGTCCATTCTTTGGTGAAAATATTCAATCAGCAAGGAGACTTGCTGTAAATTGACTGAGTTCCAAAATCCATTAACGCTAAATAAGTTTTTAAAAAAGACAACACAAGTTAACTTAAGGGGATTAAGTTGAAGACATTTTTCATAATGGACACTGTGGATCTCTATATTTAGAATTTCATGGGAATTAAATGGTACTTCAAGAGCTTCCAGGCACCCTGAATAGAAATAATCTTCATAATAAAATGTATCCATAGAAAAAAAATGCTAGTTAGAAGTGCAATCAGAGTTTAAACTGTGAAAATTGAATGAGAAGAAAAACAATTAAATAGCATGATAGATTAATTAAAGCCAAAAAAAAAAAAACCCACCAGGTACTACTTCAATTTGTGGACAAAGACTTTCCTTTTTGCACTATCATAGCACCTGGCGATATTCAAATTTATCACAACTGAAGTATCTTCTTTTACAAAACCTAGTTTTATTCTTTTGAAATTCCAGCATCCATACAAAGAAGCCTTATCTAAAAGGAGTAAAGAATAGAAATATTCCTAGCTTTTAATTTTGTTCTTTAAGTTTAGATTTTATTGAAAATTGTACCCTCAAAGCTATGTTTTCATTGATGGGAAATGAAAATAATTACCCCAGAGTATACTAAACTTTTTAAGCAAAAGTTTTGCTATGGCAAAGTCTTTCTAGAACATTTTAGATTATATATTAATTATCTATGCCTTGGCTTCATGCTGCTTTAATTATATTCATTATTTCTGTCATTCTTCAAAATATCATGTATGGAATCCATGTTTGCTTGATGCAGAGCTATTACTTTTCTCCTGCTGCTTTAATGGCTTAAGTCCAAGCTGTAGCATAAATGACTAAAGCTAAGAAGATAAATATGATCCCTAGTTAATTTATATCATAAAATTGTCACATACCTTTTTCATTAGTTGTTTAAGATATTTGGTAGAGAGTTTTTTTTTAAGATATCAGTTTTAAAAACTATGTAATCATCATCTTAAACAGACTTAAAAATTAAATTGGAGGTAAAAAAGTTTTTCTTTGGACAACACATGAAATTCATATTGTTATGGCTGGAATACATCTAAATAATTCTACACTTGCCCCTATAATTCCTTACTTCTCCTTTATGTATATACTGTGTGGGGGGCGTATGGCTGGACTATATGACCACAGAATAATTCCAGTAAAGCATCAATTACTGAGCAAGAAAATCAGTGTTTTAGTCTAAACTCCAGTAGCAAGGTATAGCACCACCTAGTGACTGAATTGCAGATTGATCTGTTTTATTATCAGGAGGAAACAACAAATCTTTTTTTTTTATTAAATTCCAATTCAAATTAATGGAACAGAAAATTCCAAAGTTGATGTAGTTCTAAGTTTATGTGATTTTTCCTAGAAGTCTTAATAGGAAATGTAACACTAAAAATCTAATTATTTCATTAAAAACTTCAAAACAGAATTTTCCTTTGCAATATAACTTGGTAAGGTATTTACATTTCTCTGGTGCATTACTAAACATCCCCTCCATCAAAACGCTGGCTTCTTAAATTGTTACTTTTGTCTAAATCCACAGCATCATAATTCAAAGTTAGAAAGGTGCCATTTAAATTTTAAATTTGATCTCTCAAAAATTGATATTCAGAAGTTTTAATAACAGGAAACCACTATTTAGATCAGTGTTTCTCAAACTTGGCGACTTTAAGTCCTGTGGACTTCAACTCCCAGAATTCCCCAGCCAGCTATGCTGGCTGGGGGATTCTGGGAGTTGAAGTCCACAGGACTTAAAGTCGCCAAGTTTGAGAAACACTGATTTAGATGGTTGATGCCTGAAGGTATGTTAATTTTCTGGGAGGATACTAGAGTTAGAATCAACACAACCATAGAGGCACAGGCCCTTATGGAAAAAAATAAAGCACTCCTAGATATACCTGATGATCTTACACCCGACATACAGGACACGGGGGGGGGCGGAGCTCTGCTGCCGGGGGGAGAGGGGGCAATACCAAGAAAACTCAGATCACAAAAATGAACAAGGAAATCGGCTTTATATAAATTGATTGAAATTTTTATATGAATTTATATGCTGACAAACTATCACTATGTAATATTGAATTATTTGTTTAAATGAATACTATGAGTACGGGGGGCGGGGATACCCTTTACACATTGTAACCGTCAAAATTATGTAACCTACTCCAATACTCTTTTCCATATTATTTTTTTATAAAAAAACCCAATAAAACTTTGTTTATAAAAGAGGAAACCACTAGAGCCCCAGTGACTGGAGTGATGGGGGAGGGCGTGTCAGTTTGCTCAGTGAACATACCTAAACCCCCATCTGGAACTCCTCAGATTATATAGGTTGGGTTAATTGAAATTGCACATCATTTATTAAGTATTTCAGATCTGCTGATTGCATATCATTTTAGATATGACATACTTAAATAAGTGGATGTGGTGGCTCAGTGGCTAAGACACTGAGCTTATCGATCAGAAAGGTCAGCAGTTTGGCAGTTTGAATCCCTAGTGCCACGTAATGGAGTGAGCTCCCATTACTTATCCCAGCTTCTGTCAACCTAACAGTTCAAAATCATATAAAGTAGAAAAATAGGAACCAACTCTGGTCGGAAGATAACAGCGTTTTGTGCGCCTTCAGCATTTAGTCATGCTGGCCACATGACCACGGAGACATCTTTGGACAGCGCTGGCTCTTCGGCTTTGAAACGGAGATGAGCACTGCCTTCTAGTCGAGAACAACTAGCACATATGTACAAGGGGAACCTTTACTTTTACTATACTTAAATAAAATGTTAGTGTTAGATATTAGCATATATCGGGGCAAGTCTCCTCTCTGGTCCGCTGCTACAGCGGGAAACAGGTATCGTTCTGATTGGTCGAGGGGCGTACCCGATCCCTATAAAAGGGGAACCCTCCGACCACAGAGCAAGCTGGATCACTACTACTACTAATAAAGAGCTGTTAAGTCACTTCGTGTCCACAGTCTGTTCTCTCGTTGCCCAGATCTAACATTGGCAACGAGGGTGGGATCGAGAGACAGATAGGACAAAGAACGCTACCTCCAGAATCTCCGGAATTGATCCAGCCTAGGAATTCGGCAGAAATTCCGGCAGCCATCTCAGGTCACCACAGCGCGGCAAATTCAAGCGAGAGAAGATGGCGATGCACACTCCCCCCGCTCCATTCGACCCAGAGAACGACGAATGGGAAGCCTTCACGATTCGTTTCGAGTGCTTTCTCGAAGCGAACGAATACACGGGGATCACCGACGCCCGGAAGAAAAACATCTTCCTCGGCTACTGCGGAAAAGAAGTCTTCAACACGGCCAGAGACCTCACCGCGCCTACTCCGATACAGGCAGTATCATGGGCGGCGTTGCAACAGGCTCTACAGACTCATTACGCGCCAAAACCTTCCCGCCATGTTTGCCGCCAAGCATTCAACACGAGGAACCAGAAGGCGGGAGAATCTATCAACCAGTACGTTGCAGCCCTACGAAAAGCAGCCACACATTGTGGATTCCGAGACCTGGATGAGCAGATTATGGATCGACTCATTAGCGGGCTGAGAGACATTTCCCTACAAAAACGGCTGTTAGCCAAAACCAATTTAAGCCTACAGATTGTACTCGACGAGGCAAGAGCTTCAGAAGCAGCAGACAGATCAGCGGAGACCATTCAACGCGGATTCAACACAGGCCAGCCAGCGCCGAGACACACCAGAGTCCACTACGAGGACACCATTCCAGATTTCGGGGATCCCGAGCTCGAGGAAAGTCACCTGATGCGGAGCAGTCACGTGAGACCTGGGGGGAGACCCGGATCCCGTTTGCCGCCCTGCGCAAGCTGCGGAGGGAATCACCCCCGGTCTACCGGTAGGTTCAGGAACGTTGTTTGTTCGCACTGCAACAAACTTGGGCACATCGCACGAGTGTGCCGGAGCGAAGTCCCTGCCTCACGGCAGCCACCCATGTACCGCCAACAGAAGCCCAACCCAGGGGCTTGGCGAAATCAAAAAGGGCGCCCAGAGAGAAATCCACAAGTGTTCACCCAGAGAGAAAATTCCCAAAGAGCTGAGCGAGCGTATCCCCAGAGAGATTACTCACAAGGAGCTGAGCGAGCGTATCCCCAGAGAGACTACACACAAAGAGCTGAGAGAGCGTTCTATCAAGACGCTCAACGAGAGTATCTTCAGGATACAGATGATGAGATAGAGTTGACCCAGAGAGAGGAATTGCGAACGTATCTCACATCAATAAGCCAGGTCCGCACCAAGCGGCCTAAAAAGCTGAAAGTCACAGTCCTCTTGGAGGGCTCACCTTGCGAGCTGGAAGTTGACACAGGATCATCCCTGACGATCATTTCATGGGCATCCATGAAACAGGCTATCCCTAGCCTCAAAAAGAGCCAACTACGCGTTCCAGACATCCTGTTACGAGACTACCAGGGGAACCGAGTCCCCATCGTAGGCCAAGGCACGTTCCAGATCCATTTCAAGGACATCGTAGCCCAGCTGCCCGTGACCATCGCCAGCGCACCATTACAAAACCTCCTAGGACTGGATTGGTTCGAATCCTTGGGGCTAGAAGTCACCGGAATCAACGCCGTGGAAAACAGCAGCGCTGAGCAGATTTTTAAGGAGTCCGAGGATGTGTTCAGCCCCGGTCTTGAAGGCGACCGTTGCTGAGCCACTACACCGTCTACTCCAGAGGAACGCACCATGGAAATGGGGACGATCCGAAGCTGCAGCTTTCGCCGGAGTAAAGCGCCTGCTCACCACTGACTCACTGCTTGTCCAATACAGCCAGACCCTACTGCTGGTATTGACCTGCGACGCATCACCCTTCGGAATTGGAGCAGTCCTCAGCCACAGGATGCCTGACGGAAAAGAAGCACCCATCGCCTTCTACTCCAGGACTCTTTCATCGGCCGAGAGGAATTACAGCCAAATGGACAGGGAAGCGCTAGCTGCTGTAGCTGGAGTAAAACGTTTCCACAAATACCTCTACGGCCGTAATTTTGAACTGATTACAGATCACAAACCGCTGTTGGGACTTTTGGCGGGAAACCGCCCCACTCCGGTCTCCCTTTCTCCACGCATGACCAGGTGGACTGTTTTCCTGGCTGCGTACTCCTACAAGTTAATTCATCGACCGGGCTCCACTCTCGGACACGCAGACGCACTCAGCCGTTGCCCATTACCCGACATTCTGCCAGACCCCACTCCAGAAGTACCGGTATTGCTCATTGACTGTTTGGACTCTGGACCGGTTTCTTCATATGACGTTGCAAGGTTCTCCTCTAAAGACAATTTAATAAAGCAAGTTCAAACTTGGGTTTGGAGGGGGTGGCCGAAGGGAAACGTGGACCCGGAATTCAAAGTGTTTTGGTCAAAACGGGACAAACTCTCAGTGTTACAAGGTTGCTTATTGTGGGGGGATCGAGTTGTTATTCCGTATGCTTTACGTAGGAATGTATTAGATGCTTTACATGTGGGTCATCCGGGGATTGTTAGGATGAAGGCGTTAGCAAGAAGTTACGTTTGGTGGCCAAACATGGACAAAGAAATAGAGGAGTGGGTGGCCACTTGCGACCCATGCCAGGAATCGAGACCAGCACCCCTGGAAGCGCCCGCCACAGAATGGGAGAAACCTAAAGCACCCTGGTCGCGAATACACATCGACTTCGCAGGGCCATTCCAAGGTCAGACTTTCCTTATAGTTGTGGATGCATACTCGAAATGGCTAGAAGTAGTCCTAATGACTTCAACCACGGCAGAGGCAGTCATTAAGGTTCTACGGCGACTTTTTGCCACTCATGGCCTGCCCGACCTCCTGGTCTCTGATAATGGGCCCCAGTTCACGGCCATGCAATTTGAGACATATCTAGCAGGACAGGGGATTCGGCACACCCTCGTCGCGCCATTCCATCCGGCATCAAATGGACAGGCGGAGAGAATGGTGCGATTCGCAAAAGAGGCCCTCGCTAGGATGGGTCCAGGTGATTGGCAAACACGCATTGACCATTACCTCTTAATTCAGCATATCACCCCAAGTGCAACGACGGGTAGGAGCCCCGCTGAACTACTCATGGGCCGCCGTCTACGGTCTCACCTGGACCGTCTTCACCCAAATTACTCTGCCACAGCTCCCCCAGACTCCACAAGCAAAATTCGGTCTTTTAGCATAGGGGATTCAGTATACGCCCACAACTATGCAGGGGGAACATTGTGGATGCCGGCAAAGGTCATTGGCATCACGGGTCCACGATCGTATCTGCTGGAGCTGGAAGATGGGCGGAACTGGAAAAGGCACATCGATCAACTTCGGGGTCGCCTAGCACACTCAGACCTTCAAAACGAAGACGAGAGTTTCCTGCCAACGGAAAGTCAGCCACGCGAGAGCCCCATCATAGAGAACTACGACACCTGCGAACCCAGGTCGGAACAAGAGATCGAGCACGAAGCAGAGCAAACCCCAGACAACGCAACCGAGCAGACTCCGGAACGCCCTAGCGACGAAGGCACGAAACCTCCCGAACGTGAAACAGGAAAAGCATCCGATCCTGCAACCACTTCTAACCAACCCGAACTGCGACGCTCCTCCCGAGTAAGGCAAACCCCAACATACCTAAAAGACTATGTTACTAACCGCAACGTTCCGTCTAGGAGGGGAGGGGTGTTAGATATTAGCATATATCGGGGCAAGTCTCCTCTCTGGTCCGCTGCTACAGCGGGAAACAGGCATCGTTCTGATTGGTCGAGGGGCGTACCCGATCCCTATAAAAGGGGAACCCTCCGACCACAGAGCAAGCTGGATCACTACTACTACTAATAAAGAGCTGTTAAGTCACTTCGTGTCCGCAGTCTGTTCTCTCGTTGCCCAGATCTAACAGTTAGTGTATATGAAAGAGTCAATATGAATATCAATAATTTTAAGACAACATTGGAAAGCCACAGTGATCTCAAGGCGTTTGCACTTGGTTCTCATTTCACTATGAAATGGTTTCTAAATGCTTATTTGTCATTATTTTTTTTTTCATGGGTTCTGCTGTAGTGGAGCCCAATTTGGGTAATTTGGTGTATTGTGGATCCTTCAGAGGGGAGAGGTAATGACCCTTGATGACCTAACTAATGAGTAATCAAGAGCAAACCTGAAATTGATTCAGATTCTGTGCTATAAGGGCCATTCCTATGCAGTTATAAAAGTCTTATCTATAATTAGCTCTGAGGGGTCCTTGATACTCTCTGAGCTTGGTTGTTTTCTTGCATATGTTGAATTACCCAAGCTAGGTAACATCATCAGTGCCAGATGTTACACACTTTGGGTAAAGAAATATCTGCAAGAAAACAACCAAGCTCAGAAAGCATGAAGGACCCCTCATTTCAACCCAGAACTACAAATATTCTCTTTTATTGATAATTAACCTTCTTTGTATCTACGACTAACCTTGTGTAATTTAGCATATATGAACAATAAACCCAAATGTTAGCCTTTGCACCTGGGGCAGTAGTGGTTTCCCAGTATAATTGGGCAAAGAGCCGACTGTGTTACAATTTATTTCCAAGTTGGTAGAACATCTAATTGCAGATCCTTGTGTAAAAACTTAATAAAATTGTGACCCAGGTTCATCCCACACTGGTTGTCAACTCTTCATAATTGGCGCAAGACCAGTGGTATAACAATTGTTACATCCCATCCAAAGTGCTTATGCAGCGATACAAGATGGCTTATCATGCAGCTATTTGCATATAAAGTGCTTTGCAATTTAAATCTAATTTATTCTCAGAACTCCAGTTAGAAAAGTAATTATGGGTTTCATTTTACAGTCAGCGAATTAAAGGTGAACAGTGTCCTGTCAAACCCACCTAATAAGAAGAGGTGATTTGAGAAACACATCATTTGTATTTGACTGAAAACACAAATTTGCTTTTGAGAAATTATGGAGAACCAGTAGGAGAAGCTTTTCAGGCAATAATCTGCAACACAACTGTCCTGATCTGGGTAAGAGAAAAACATTTTTTTTCTGGGCGGTGAGGTGCATTTTCTGGCTCTGACAATGTCCTTTATTTTTAAGCAAGTCAATTTAACATTGTAAGAGTTCAGGAGAAATCTGTAGCAGTTAAAATACATGACAGTGTTACACTGAACATGTTTGGAAAATTGCCTTAATGGGTGGAGTTATTAGGAAGAAAAGAAGTCATGTTTAATTTGACTGTTCGTTATATGGCATGAATAACGATAAATGGATATCAAATATCACTGAAGAACAAGAAAGAAATGAGATGATCAAATTAAGGAAATTTACATAAATGCCCTCCAGGGGTTTTGAAAAGTTCCAGAGGCCTTAATTTGAATCCCCTCTTTTTTAGTTCATTGTATCTTATGCTAGTTTATTTATTTATGCACACACAAATACATACACACAAACGCACAGAGATACACTCCTTTTGGTTCATTGCTATCAGTGGCATAGAAACTGTCTGAAAACACTGCACATTCTTAGAGTTTTATTTGATTTATTAAATTTATATACCATCTCTCAGGATGGAATTAAAAGAATTTAACAACTGGTTCTCTGTCCTAATGACTGGCTGGGTAGGTGTGGCTGGATGGCCATGTAACTGGGTGGGCATGGCCAACTCAACATCACTCATCA